>NC_046372.1:21634564-21757064 GCF_011125445.2 Fundulus heteroclitus
TTGTCAGTCATTCGGGGTTACTTTTCAGGAATTCGTTACCGAGTTTAAGACTATTTTTTCGCCCGAGTTAGATTCGGCTCATCAGTCTCGTCATCTCCTTACGTTTAAAACAGCGCGGTCGACGCGTATCTGACTTCTCAGTGGAGTTTCGTACGGTTGCCGCAGCGGCGGATTGGCAACCCAGACCGTTAAAGGCAGTATTTTTTCAGGCTCTTGATGAGTCCCTTAAGGATGAATTAGCCCGGGTGGAGGAACCCGGGGATTTTGAGGATTTTGTGGCGCTAGCCATCCGGTTGGATACCCGGCTACGTAGTCGGAGCCGAGTTAGACAGAACCAAGTCATGCGATCATCCACCCCTTCCACGCTCACCCATAGGGAACCGCGGTCCGCTCCATCACCTCCTGAACCCATGCAGTTGGGCCAGGTTGGTTTAACCAATAAGGAGCGTCAACAGCGTTTCGCGGGCAACTTATGTCTATACTGTGGAGGGGAAGGTCATTTCCTTAAGGATTGTCCGGTTCGGCCAAAAGATCCAGTCCACCGTTCGTAACGGGGAAAACGGTGGACGTTAATAGTTCTAGCCCCCGAGTAGTTACTAAGGCGCCATCTCTTTCTCGCTTACATTTACCCGTGACGTTAATGTTCGATCAAGATACTTTCGATGTCTCGGCTCTAGTTGATTCCGGTTCGGACTTCAACCTAATTGATCAAACCGTAGTGGATCAGCTTCGGGTGCCGGTCGAACCTTTACCCGAGCCTCTCCGGGTGTCGTCCTTGGATGGGCAGAGTTTAACCTTAATCACCCATCGCACTCGACCTCTAGTAGTGATAGTTTCGGGTAACCACCGGGAACAACTTTCGTTTTTTGTGTTCCCGGTAAAGCGTTCACCCGTTGTTTTGGGTTTAGCCTGGTTAAGTGTCCACAGCCCGCAGTTTAACTGGGCCGAGTCCCGATTAGAATCTTGGTCTCCAGCTTGTCATTCTCGTTGCTTACAGTCCGCTCGTCCTGTATCTGATACCCCTTCCCCTGAGACAGAGTCTGGGGACGTTCTCGACCTATCGCTAGTTCCGGAGGAATACCACGATCTTCAAAGAGTATTCAGTAAGACTCAGGCTTGTTCACTTCCCCCACATCGCCCTTACGATTACGCTATTGACCTTTTGCCTGGGGCTCCACTACCGGTGAGTCGGCTCTACAACATCTCCAGGTCAGAACGTCAAGCGCTCGAGAAGTATATAGGGGAGTCTCTAGCTACGGGGTTAATCCGTCCTTCATCCTCCCCATTGGGTGCGGGGTTTTTTTTTTGTTGGTAAGAAGGATGGAACCCTTCGACCCTGTATCGATTATCGAGGGCTTAACCAAATAACCGTTAAGAACAAGTACCCGCTCCCTCTATTATCCTCAGCCCTCGAACCGGTCCAGAATGCTAAGATCTTCACTAAACTTGATCTGCGCAACGCTTATCATTTGGTTCGGGTGAGACAGGGGGATGAGTGGAAGACGGCCTTTAAGACCCCGCTAGGTCACTTTGAATACTTAGTCATGCCTTTTGGTTTGTGCAATGCCCCAGCAGTTTTTCAAGCATTAGTGAACGATGTCCTTCGGGATTTTCTGAATGTTTTTGTTTTCGTTTATCTTGACGATATCCTGATTTACTCTCGTGACCTAGAACAACATAAACAACACGTCCGTCTTGTTCTCCAGCGATTATTAGAGAATCGCTTATTTGTTAAGGCCGAGAAGTGTGATTTTCACCAGTCTTCTGTTTCCTTTCTTGGCCTGATTTTAGAGGGTGGACAGGTGAAGTCTGATCCAGAAAAGATAAGGGCAGTGGTGGAATGGCCTGTTCCTGAGTCGCGCAAACAGCTCCAACGCTTTCTTGGTTTCGCTAACTTCTATCGGCGCTTTATCAGGAACTATAGTCAGGTAGCATCTCCTTTACATGCTCTCACTTCCCCCAAAATACCTTATGTCTGGAGTCCAGAGGCCGAGGAGGCTTTCAGTAGACTTAAGGCCCGTTTTTCCCAGGCTCCCATACTAGTTCACCCCGACCCAGCCAAACAGTTTATCTTAGAGATCGATGCCTCTAATACCGGGGTGGGAGCGGTTTTGTCCCAACAGTCGGAGGTAGACTGTAAGTTGCACCCTTGTGCGTTCTTCTCTCGTCGTTTATCACCAGCAGAGCAGAACTATGATGTAGGTGATCGTGAGCTACTAGCTATTAAACTAGCGTTGGAGGAGTGGCGGCACTGGTTAGAGGGATCCGAGCAGCCCATCATAATATGGACAGATCACAAGAACCTCTCCTATCTGCAGTCAGCCCGTCGACTCAACTCTAGACAGGCCCGTTGGTCTTTGTTTTTCTCTCGATTCAACCTCACCATCACCTACAGACCCGGCTCCAGAAATGTCAAGCCTGACGCACTGTCCCGTCTGTTTACATCTTCTGAACAAGAGAGGGAGCCGGAACCGATTCTTCCTCCCACCTGTACGGTTGGAGCACTGCATTGGGATCTGGAGGACAGAATCAGACAGGCCCAACTCTTAGACCCGGACCCAGGTACAGGGCCACCTGGGCTTAAGTACGTTCCCCAGTCTGTTCGTCCTGAGGTTCTACGTTGGAGCCATGACACGAAGTTTTCCGCCCATCCGGGCATTTTTAGAACCCAGTCCCAGGTCTCCCGGCGATTCTGGTGGCCTTCATGGACGAAGGATGTTCGAGAATATGTTCTCGCCTGCCCCGTTTGCGCCCAGAATAAATCTTCTACACAGCCACCTTCCGGTTTGTTAAATCCTCTTCCCATCCCCAGACGTCCATGGTCCCACATAGCGATTGATTTCGTTACCGGTCTCCCATTGTCCCAAGGTATGTCAACTATTCTGACGGTAGTTGATCGGTTTTCCAAGTCCTGTCACCTTATTCCCATCCGCAAATTACCCAACGCCCTCCAGACAGCTCAGCTTCTTATCAGACATGTGTTCAGACTCCACGGCATCCCTGTTGATATCCTCTCTGACCGGGGTCCTCAGTTTATCTCCCAGGTCTGGCGGCACTTTTGCTCTGCTCTGGGTGCCCGTTATACACTCACCTCTGGATATCATCCTCAGACTAATGGCCAAACTGAACGCATGAACCAGCAACTAGAAACTACTCTCCGCTGCCTTACGTCATCTTCACCCTCCGACTGGAACAAGTTTTTGCCCTGGGTGGAGTATGCCCTTAATTCACACATCACCTCAGCTACTGGACGTTCACCTTTTGAGGTTGCTTTGGGATATCAGCCTCCACTTCTACCCACAGAGGAACTCAGGATTCCCTTCACATCCGTCAACGACTACATTGCTCGCTGCCAGGACATCTGGAGATCAACCATCACTGCCCTCACTCGCACCGCAGAGCGGAGCAAGAGGTTTGCCGACCAGCACCGCCGACCAGCTCCTCAGTATCGCCCCGGTCAGAAGGTTTGGTTATCTTCCAGAGACGTTTTGTCTAATCCATCCGCTAAGAAGCTTGCTCCCCGGTTCACTGGTCCCTATGAGATAGAGACAGTGATTAACCCGAGCACTGTCCGTTTACGTTTGCCCCCTCACTCCCGAGTACATCCTACTTTTCATGTGTCCCAGATTAAGCCCGTTTTGGACAGCAACTTGTGCCCTCCTTCCGGACCCCCTCCACCCTCCCAGGACAGTCAGAACCCTCGGGTTCTCAGGGTTGTGGATGCCCGTCGGCGAGGTAGGGGTCACCAATACCTCGTCGACTGGGAGGGTCGTAGCTCTGAGGAGCGCTCGTGGGTTTCTGCAGCTACTATTTTGGATAAGGACTTGATTTCAGATTTTTGGGCTACTCAGCCCAGCACCTCTTCGTCTGGGCCGCCAGGAGGCGGCCGTTGAGGGGGGGGTAGTGTCAGGATTCTCTGTGCTGCTCTACTCTAACTCTATTCCACAGGTGTGTCTGGTTGGCTGAGGAGGCGTGGCCCACACCTGCAGCTCGTTGCAGGCGGCTTCCTCTGGCTTCTTAAGCAGAGCGCTGACAGATGGAAGACGCCAGAGCCTTAACCAGTCGTGGTACGACGTGGCCTCTGTCCCTACGCTCGGACACCAGCTTGTGAGTTTTTGCTCTTCGTTTTTGACTAATTTTTGGATCTCTGTTTGCCTCAGATTTTTGTGCTTGGATGCACTCACCCGTCTTGACGTCTCGTTCTGAAGAAACAGACCAGCAGAACCGCCTGCTCAGATTTTGCTCTGGCGCTCCCCTCTTACTTCCTGGATGTTACCCAGCGAGGCCTGAGTTCCCCTCTCCCGGTTCCTGCTGGTTCTGCATTCACTCTGGTCAATCCATCTGTCAACTGTTGCCGATGAGGTTCGCTCAGGATCCCTCGCCAGTTACATCAGCCGTCCTCAGCCACCAGCCGCCTACCTCCAGCTGAGTAGTATCATAGAGAATTCCCGACGCTACTTCTTCCCGGTTAGGTCCGCCCGGCTAAATGGTAAGCAGCGCACTTCTAGCATTCCCCTGGTTCAACTTTCAGAGTTTCTGACTTCCTCTCTCTTACAGACTCGCCAGCCTTGACGTTCTGATCCAGCCGACTCACCCGTAGTCCCGCCCTTAGATCTGCCTGTTTCTTATAATAAACATCTTTAAACTGTGTTTTGCCTCCCGATCGTATCTGCATGTGGACTCGTCACCTGAAAACCATGACTATATATATATATATATATATATATATATATATATATATATATCTATATATACATATGTATATATATATATATATGTATATATATATACATATGTATATATATGTAGTATATATACTATGTATATATATAATATATATGTATGTAATATGTATATAGATATATACATATGTATATATATGTATTGGTATATATGTACTATATATGTATATATGTATATATATATATATATATATATATATATATGTAGATATATATCTCTCTCTTCTCTATGTCTATCTTCTATATATATATATATATATATAGATATATATATATATATATATATATATATATATATGTGTATATATCTCTATATATATCTGTGTATATATATATATATATATCTCTGTCTATATCTATATCTATATATATATATATATGTATATATCTATGTCTATCTGTCTATATCTGTATCTATATGTGTCTACATATGTATCTCTGTATCTCTATATTAGATATATGTATATATCTATGTTATATCTATCTATGTATCTCTATAGGTATGTATAGATGTAGTATATCTAAGTATATAGATATATAGAGGGATTATGTATTATATTAGTATATGTAGATATAGATAGATAAGTATAGAGAAGATATATATATATAGATATAGATTAATATATATATTATATGTCTAATACCAAGGATATATTAACATATATATATACATACATAAAAAGACATATTATTATATTATATATAATATATATATATATAATAATATATATATATATATACATATATATATGATTATATATATATATACATATGTATTAATATATATGTATGTATATATGTATGTATATCATGTATATATATATATATACATATGTATATATATATGTATGTATATATGTATATATATATGTATGTATATATATATATATACATATGTATATATATATATATGTATGTATATATATATGTATATATATATATATACATATGTATATATATATATGTATATATATATATGTATATATATGTATATGTATATGAGTTTTTTATTTAGTTATGTTTTTCCAGCTCGGTCGTATTGTTAGCTTGAGATCTTCCGAGTTTTGCTTTCAGTTCGTACCTTAGACTTCTGGAATTGCCTTGCACTCTTATTTTTAGCTTTAGTTATCTATTTTTTTCTCTAGTTTAGCTGTACTTACCCTCGTCTCCCTCTTTGCTTGTTTTATAGTTTTATTTTAGTGTTTTGTTCCCTTCCAAGTCTTCTAGCTTTTTAGGTTTAGACCCTGTTGTCCCTGTCTCGACCCTGTAGTCCCTGTCTTGACCCCGTAGTCCCCTTCACTTGTGCCCCGGCGTTTCCCTCACGCCCTGGCGAACTTCTCCCTTGCGCCCCGGCGGTTCCCTCACGCCCCGGCGATCTCGTCCCTTGGGCCCCAGCGCTTCCCTCACGCTCCGGCGTTGTCTGCCCTTTGGCGTTTCCATACGCCCGTTCCTTCCCTTTGGCGTTGTGTATGCCCGTTCCTTCCCTTTGGCGTTTCCATACGCCCGTTCCTTCCCTTTGGCGTTTCCATACGCCCGTTCCTTCCCCTTGGCGTTTCCATACGCCCGTTCTTTCCACTTGGCGTTTCCATACGCCCGTTCCTTCCCCTTGGCGTTTCCATACGCCCGTTCCTTCCCCTTGGCGTTTCCATACGCCCGTTCCTTCCCCTTGGCGTTTCCATACGCCCGTTCCTTCCCCTTGGCGTTTCCATACGCCCGTTCCTTCCCCTTGGCGTTTCCATACGCCCGATCCTTCCCTTTGGCATTGTGTACGCCCATTCCTTCCCTTTGGCGCTGTGTTGCGCCCGTTCCTTCCCTTTGGCGCTGTGTAGCGCTCGCTCTCTTCCCCCGGCGCTGTCAAGCGCTCGCTCTTTCCCCTGGCGATGTCAAGCGCTCGCTCTTTCCCCCGGCGCTGTCAAGCGTTCGTGCTTTTCCCTGTTGTGCCGCGCCCTGGTTGTGCTCTGGCACATAAGTGTTCTCTTGCTCCCTGGTTCCCCCGTGTTCTCTGGCTCCTTGGTTCCCCGTGTTCTCTGGCTCCTTGGTTCCCCCGTGTTCTCTGGCTCCTTGGTTCCCCCGTGTTCTCTGGCTCCTTGGTTCCCCCGTGTTATCTGGCTCCTTGGTTCCCCCGTGTTCTCTGGCTCCTTGGTTCCCCCGTGTTCTCTAGCTCCTTGGTTCCCCCGTGTTCTCTAGCTCCTTGGTTCCCCCGTGTTCTCTAGCTCTTTGGTTCCCTAGTGTTCTCTAGCTCTTTGGTTCCCTGTGTTCTTTAGCTCCTTGGTTCCCTAGTGTTCTTTAGCTCCTTGGTTCCCCGTGGTCTCTAGCCTTAGTTCTCCCTGTGTTTCTCCTAGGCTTTTGTTTTCCTTGTGTTCTGATTTTGTTCGACTCTTCAGAAACATCAACCATCGCGGCCGTGCACTTGCATCCGAACAGATTCTTTGCGTTGCCTTACGTTTCTTTGCGAATGGAAGTTTTCTTTATAACATCGGGGATGCTGAACATATTAGTAAGGCTACTGTTTGCAGAGCGGTAAGGAAAGTGTGCCTCGCTCTTAAGCGCTTTCTGATAATTTTTGTATTGTTTCCTGGGCACAAACCAGTGAGAGTCATCAAAGAGGAGTTTCACAGGATTGCAGGTCAGTGGTGTATAAATCGGTTTAAATGAGGCTAACCTGATAAATTACATTCAGTTAAGAATATCTTGCTGCGCCCCTGGAAGTAACATAATAATTAGAATTCCCTTTAGGATTTCCAAATGTGGTTGGATGCATTGATGGCACACATATTCCGATCATTGCACCTTCTGAAAATGAAGCGGACTATGTGAACTGGAGATCCATCCACAGTAATAATGTGCAGGTACACTGACAGCCTACTGTTTCTAATGGTCAAAGACTACACCACAATACTGTAACATCTCTCATTCTTTGCACTGTCAAGATCATATGTGATGCTGCACATATAATTACAAATGTGGAGGCCAAGTGGCCTGGCTCTGTTCATGACTCAAGAATCTATCGGGAGTCAACCCTGAGCAACAGACTGGAAAGGGGTAAGTAAATGTATATCCTATACACGTATTCCAATGTATGCACTAAACACTTACAGGGGAATTTCTATGCAGCTCTAAAGCAATGTGAACTTTCTTACAGGAGAGATTGATGGCTTTCTGCTGGGAGATAGGGGTTACCCATGCCGACCAAATCTTATGGCCCCTTACCCAGAACCTGAACCAGGCCCACAGCAGCACTTCAATGTGGCACACTGCAGGACGAGAGCCTGGGTGGAGATGACCATAGGCCTGTTAAAAGCACGTTTCCAGTGCTTACATCACCTCAGGGTAACCCCTGAAAGGGCCTGCGACATTATTGTGGCATGTGTTGTTCTCCATAATATTGCCATAATTAGAGGGGAGCAACACCCTGCCCTACAATTACAAGACCCTGAGGAAGACCCCATCAACCCTGCAGATTTCCAGGATGGAAGGGTAGTCCGGGATATGATATGCCGCAATGTCTTCTCAGATTAATACACATGATATCCACCACCACCACAAAAAAAAATGAATAAACACAAAATCACAGCAATTTATGGTGTTCTTTATTTCATACAAATGCAACCACAAAATAAAATAATTAATAAACAAAATCACAACAATTTATATGGTGTTCTTCATTTGCTAAAAAAAGAAAAAAAAAAGAAAAAAAAAGAAAGATTTTAAAATAGTTTCAATACTTCCTAGAATTCACCTGTGACCATACACTCACCTCTAGCTTTAGTTTCAGAATGTCGATTTCCAGTTCTGCCTTTTGGATCTGGCGGTCCAAGTATACAAGTTCTTTGCTGTTTTTTTTTTCTATCTTTTTAATAAGAAGAAGTCTATATAACTCCTTAACTGGCAACTGAAAATACATTAGATTAGAGTTACATCATGAATGTAGTCTAACATTCAGAATGAAACTGTGGCATTTACTGTAAATCGCTGAACTGTGTCCATCTGTGCACCAGAAGTTGATGGACCTTCCTCCTGCTGTTCTTCCACACTCTGGGGGGTAGAGATAAGAATGACCATTTATAGATATAAACTTGGATTCTATAGGTTACTCCACATATAAATGTGAATGTGTAGATTGTTTGATGTGTTGACATATAATATTAAAATTACCTAGTCCTGTCTGTGGCAGCAGAAACGGTTTCTTCATCCCCATCATCCTGTGAAGATGAGCATTTCATAGAGTACACTTTATAATACTATTTGTCATAATTGATGGTGTATGGAGTAGGCTACTGACAACTGTATGGGGTACTGTTGGGACAGGAGGCTCCAAGAGGCAGATATTACCATCCAAATCTGTTGGGACCAACAAAAAACCCAACCCAAAGTAATATAAATGGAAATATCACATTTAGTCTATATAAAAAAAAATAACACTGTAGGTAGACCTCTTACATTTTATGAAGGCACTTGAATCTTCTGGAGTGACTGGCTCTGATGAAGTCCCTCCAGGAATTCCCTCAGCCATTGGCCTTCCAGCATTTAGGCTCAGGGCCATCTCTTCTGCATTTGTCAGGGGTGGTGGTGCAGGTCCTCCTCCGGTTTTACGAGCCTCTGCCTTCTTTCAGCTGAGTAGAAGTCAAATGGGAATGAACATTTAGACCAATGTCAAAAATGCTGCTGCACTGCTAGACACTGAATGCCATTTAGTCATTTAATATGTCAAATGTTTGTAAAGCCAGGTAGCTACTCTACTCCTATGATGTGCTCAAGGCTTACCTGCTTGAAGTATGTTTTTATATTTCATTTTCAGCTGCTGCCATGTTCTTTTGATGCCTGCAGGATTGCTAACCTGACAACAGCCAGATGCATGTCTCGCTCCGCCTAGCTCCACTCACTCATTGATTTCCCCAACCAAATTTATGGTCTGGCCAATCAGGACGCAGGGCGGGTGTTTCCTGGATGTGACATAGCGGAGAAGCGACCGTGAGATTCCAACAACAATGGCGGCTCGCATCGAGGAAGCAAGCGTTAACATTGATGCTGCTATTTCTTCTGTGTTGTCCAATCTACCTGATATTGTTTCATTAAAAGAACATCAGAGAACGCCTCTGAAGGCTTTTGTTGGTGGAAACCATGTTTTCGCCCTTCTCCCGACCGGATTTGGCAAGCGGTTAGCCGCTAACGAGCGGTTAGCCGCTAACCGTTAGCAGTTAGCGCAAACCATATTAGGAGGCCTTTAGTCCTCAACGTGGTCCGCCCGGGATCGACTCCGACCCGCGGCGCTTTGCCACCTGTCTTTTCCCCTCTTCCTGTCAGCTCACTGTCAATAAAACGCGTGCCACTAGAGCCGCGTCGCTCTCATCAGCGTCACGGGTTAGCTTCGGTGTGAGTGGTTGAAATAGCACGTCGATAAAGATGACAGACAAGTGGCTTATCCAATAATATGCAAGACTTTTTGATAAGCCCCAGCCTTCAATAAAGGCAATTCCTATGGAGAGGTCCCAGATGTATGTGAGTGAAGCTAGGCGGAGCGAGACATGCAGCTGGCTGTTGTCAGGTTACAGGATTGCACCTATCCATGAAAATTAAATTAGTTTTAATAAAATACTGTTCTTCCAGTTTCCCCTCTGATATTATAACAGTTGGGTAAGTTACTCTAAAATAGTTCTTAATTACTAACTACAAATTTTATCTTCAACAAGTCTAATTAGATTAATGTAATAATTACTGTCTCTAGAAAGTATTGGTCAACTTACTAATTTATTTTACTTACTTATTAATTACTTTCTAAATCCCAAATCAACCTCAACCACTTGAACAATACAAGGAGAGACAAGAAACTGCTCTTCTAATGCTTTCAAATAAACAATATTCAATTGCATGAATTAATCTTAAATTGACCAAAGTGTGTAACTAGGGGGAGAAAGTTAAATTAAAAATATACCTTTTAAAATTTGATATTAAATCCACTATTGTTTTATAGTCTTTAATTTAATTACAGTATTTAGATGACTTAGTAACTTAATTCATTACACCCAACACTGTATAAAAGTAATTAAAATGTAAATTTACACATTGACTCGAGCAGCTATTTTCACCCAAGCTAACTCTCTCTCCTTCGCCGCTGCAGCCGTGTTGCTTTTTTTTAAAAAAATACATGTTCAAATTCTGCATATGCTTGCATAAGCACATCCAGTTCTGCTGGTGAGAAATATGCACACCTTTTTTTGTCTGACGCTGTTGCCATGGTGACTCGTAATATCTGCGCTCCATTGATAATGGCTTTTTATAGTTGTGGTGCACGCGCTTAACTCAGAGTTAGTCAACTCAGAGTTGATTGAACTAACTCGTTTCAGCTGTTCTGAAACCCAAAACTCAGAGTTTCCCATCTCAGGCTAAGTCAACTCAGAGTTCAAGTTTTAACTCAGAGTTGGTTGAACCTCCTTATTGAAACAGGCCCCTGGATGTTCTCTGGAGGACTGAAACGCCTCAGTCAGTGACGTCAGTCTGTGGGTCTGTTGGGGCAATCAGAGAAGTTTCGTCTCCTCTCTCCGTTTCTGTCGCACAACGTTTTCTTGCTCATGGTTTTTCACGTGCTTAGATAAATTTGTTGTGTTTCCACTGAATGTAACCGGCTTTTTACAAAACATACAGCTTGATTTCATTTACGGTATTGAAATAGGGCCAAACGGCGCTTCTTTCTCTCTTCATGTTTTTCCGCTTGTGCGCTCTCTCTCTCCGAGTCTGATCAGCAACAGCGCGGTTGTTTGTGTGTGGGTCTGAGTGGGCGGGCCAGGCTGAGCCTGCGTGCTAATTGGCTGGCGCCGCTGAGCCATTTAAGAGAGGGGAGGGGGAGCAGCAACGTGCCGTGACACAGACTGACACTCTGACTGACCATAAAAATGGTTAGAAGGTCAGTTTTGCCCCCCCCCCCCCCCTCTGTCCTGGGCCCGGGACAACTGACCCGTTTGTCCCCCCCTGTTGGCGGGCGTGTCTGGAAGCATCATACTACAGCTGTAATCCAGTTCAAACGGAACCAGTTTATTGTTATCGTATTTTGACTGGGTCGCAATGAGTACCAGCAAACTTTATTACCCCAGAGGTTTTGTCCAGCTGGAAAGTCCATTTCTGATTCCCCACTTTGTCAATCAGCTGAGACTTTACCTCCTGATCTGCGTTGTTGACACACTCTACTGCCAAAAGTATTCGCTCACCTGCCTTGACTTACATATGAGCTTCATTGAGTCCCATCACTGATCCATAAGGCCCGTTTACACTACACCTAAAAACCGAGCCATGCCGAGACCGGTCCTAGCTTGGTCCAGTTAACTGAGATAAATGCAGCCGTTTACACACACAGGAGTTATCTCGGTTATGGTTCCTTGGTTGCTCCTCGCCTCCTAGTGGCGATCTGCGTTACTACCGCTCTCTGGGATTGAAGGCGGGACCGAGCAAATCAAAATGGCGGCACCCGTCACATTCAGGATGTTATTGTTATGGGCCTTTCAGACAGGCTGCGACGACCGCACTGCTGCGCTGTGAAACCCATTCTTTTCAATGGCTTGCGCCGCGCCAGGGCGGTTTATCGCTGCGTCGAGCAAAGCGCAAGCACAGCGCAGCGCACCGCTTCGCGCGCCGCGCCGTGACGAATGTACGCGTTGCCATAGAAACCGCAAATGCGCTGCGGTGAACCCCGCGGCAAGCGCAGCGCAAATCGCTTCCTGTCTGAAAGGCCCTTAGACAGATTCGGCTTTTGGGACGTGGATAAGACAAATGAACGTCTAATAAGGATTTACAGACGCGGGAAACAACAACAGACGCTGAGGTTCATAAGCAGAGTCATCACTGGAAACCGTGTGGCACGGTAAGGAAGCTAGTATTATTATGAATGTCTGAAATTTGTCTGAATGGAGCGTGAATCGGGACGTGCAGCCAGACACGCCGGAAAACCCGCTGACAGTCAGCTGACTGTAAGGGCATGACGCGGTCTGCTCACGCGCTCCTCGTTATCAGGGAACCGGGCTAAAAAAAACCAGTCCGAGACCTGGTGATGAACTGGTCTGCAGTTAGCGCGGTCCGGTTATCGTTAGCGCGGTCTGGTTCAGTCTGCTGACCATTTACACACAAGAGTTATCTCGGTTACCGAGCTCGGACTGGTCTCGGCTCGGTTAAAAAAGTGTAGTGTAAACGGGCCTATAGGGTTCAGTATGACGTTGGTCAATCCTTTGCTGCTAGAAAAGCTTGACGTCTTCTGGGAAGGCTGTCCACAAGGTTTAGAAGTGTTTATGGGAATTTATGACCATTCTTCCATTTGTGAGATCAGACACTGATGTTGTACGACAAGGCCTGGTTCTCAGTCTCTGCTCTAATTAATCCCAAAGGTGTTCTATCGGGTTGAGGTCAAGACTCTGCAGACCAGTCAAGTTCATCCACACCAGACTCTACCATCCATGTCTTTATGGACGTTGCTTTGTGCTCTGGTGCTCAGTCATGTTGGAAGAGGAAGGGGCCAGCTCCAGATTTTTTCCACAAAGCTGGGGGCTTGGAATTGTCCAAGATGTCTTTTTCTGCTGAAGCATTCAGAGTTCCTTTCACTGGAACTAAGGAGCCACGCCCAGGTCCTGAAAAACAGCCCCACACCATAATCCCCCCACCAAGCTTTACACTTGGCACAATGCAGTCAGAAAGAACCGTTCTCCTGGTAACCGCCAAACCTAGACTTGTCCATCAGATTTCCAGATGGAGAAGCATAATTCGTTACTCCCGAGAACTATTTCCACTGCTCTGGAGTCCAGTGTGGCATGTTTTACACCAATGCATCCGGCGCTTGGCGTTCCAGGGCATAAATGCAGCTGCTCGACCATGGAAACCCGTTCCATGAGGATGTCTGTGCTGTTCTTGAGCTGACTTGAAGGCCACATAAAGTTTGGAGATGTGTAGTGATTGACTCTGCAGAACGTTGACGAGTTCTTCGCTCTATGCGCTTCAGCATCCGCTGACCCCACTCCATTAGTTAAGGTGGCCGACCACTTCATGGCTGAGTTGCTGTCGTTCCCAAACTTCCATTTTCTTATGATACAGCTGACTGTGGAATATTTAGGAGTGAGCAATGGACTGGATTTGTTGCCCAGGTGGCTTCTATCACAGCTCCAAGCTGGAAATCTTTGGGCTCCTGAGAGTGACCCGTTCTTTCACAAATGTTTGTGAAAACAATCTACATGCATCGGTGCTAGATTTTAGACACCTGTGGCCAGTTCAGCCCAACAGGTTGCATCCTGCAGCATTCACTTCCTGCTGGATGAACATGGAGCCACTGAGTCAAATCAGAATCAAGTTTATTGCCAAGTAGGTTTGCACTTACAAGGAATTTGACTTGGTGTTGATGGTGCAGACAAAACAAAATAAAATAGAATAGATATTTATATATACAGAAGCTATACACACTCAGTAAACTGTGCGTTAATGTAACGCAGAAGCTTGTAAGTCCTGAACGGGGGAGAGAGGCAGTGTCACAGGCGGCTCTTGGCTTTGTTGATAAGGCCGGTAGCAGATGGGAAGAAACTGTTCTTGTGGAGTGAGGTTTTGATCCTGATGGACCGCAGCCTCCTGCCAGAGGGAAGTGACTGAAATAGTCTGTGACTGGGGTGCGAGGGATCAGTCGTGTAGCTCAAGCTCCATGTAGCAGAAAAAAGATTCCTATTTTTAGGGGTTTAAGCAGTTTTACACACACAGGCTTTCAGGTTCAAATGCTGCACTGCAAACAAGACATTTAGGGAGTCGTACTTTGTTTCAGTTCAAATAAAACATACTTTATCACAAAGGGAAACAAAATAAGAAGTCAGTTTAAGACAACTCATTTGAACCGATAATAAAAAGATTCCTCTGGAAGAAGCTTGTTGATGGACGTTCCTCCCCCTACCTCAGAGGTCCAAGGCCTTTTGACAGTGGTGGTCCCTTGCTTAGCTCTCAGCTTTAGTAATAATAATAATAAAAAACTATCATCTGTATTATCAGTCTTTAGTCTGATTTGTTTTTTTATATTTATATGTAATCACTAACAACTGTAGACAAAATATGTTATTTTAAAAATATTTTAAATTAAATGTGACTTCTTTAAATTATCTTGTGGTCTTGCTCCTCATGTCCGGCTTTGAGAGACGTTCTGCTAACCCGTTCCTGTCCAGGAGCTGACATGCAGGTTCTAGAAAAGGTTGTTGTCCCGTAGGGTCGAATTGAACCAACAATTGACTCCTTCCATATTGTGATTAAATTAAAAACTGCAGCAATCCTTAAAAAAAGCTTTGGAGTCAAGATAACATTTTGCTGTTAGTTTCTGTAGAAGCGTAGATGATGAATCATCTACAGATCATGTCTGTCTGACATCCAGAGGAAGGTTGTTCCTTTCATAGTTTATAAGGTCCACATTGTCCACTAGGTGGCGCTCTGATTACATTGTTGCAATGTTGGTAAAATCCTGCATGATTTGGAACATGAGATCCAAGATGGTGGAATAAACAGCCTTACTGAGACAGATATTGACATTATTATTTTATTTTGTATGAAACCAGTTTGAACAAAGAAATTTTGCATGCACTACAACCAGTGCCGGCCCGAGCCTATTGGGGGCCCTAAGCAGAATTTGATTTTGCCCCCCCCCCCACCACGCAAAATCACCTATGCTAGAAGATGATTGATACAAATGTCACGCTATAATGTTATAGGGAATAATAATAATCAAATTGTTTTTATTGATTTTTCATGTTGAAACAAAAGACATCCCAATTAAAACATACAGAACAAAAGAGTAGGACTCAAAATTTACATCACAAAAACAGCTCAAAAAACACAGACAAACTAACGACAAGACAGATCCTACTACCATACACGCCACTCGTGTTCCAGTTAAAACTAGATACATATAATTAATGTCATTGTGGTTGTTATTGCCATTCATAACTAAGGAAAATAAGGGGGGGGGGGGGCTCTGCTAGTTATGCTGAAGCAGATGAAAATTCAGATTCTAAATAGGAAATAAAAGGTTTCCAGACCTTGAAATATCTCTTAGTGTTGCCCTGTAAAGTAAATCTAAGATGTTCCAACTTTAGGTGTGCCATCACCTCCTCTACCCATCTTTGGTGAGTTGGCGGTGCTGCCTTTATCCAATAAAATAAAATTAATCTTCTGGTCAATAATTAAGAAAATGCCATTGCTTTCCTTTGACAGTCGTTAATTCTGTTTACCCCGGTGCAACTCCAAAAATAGCTACCAAAGGAAAGGGTTCAATATTTTTCTTGCAAATGGATGAAAAGGCTTTGAAGATTTTGATCCAGAATTCTTTTGGCCTGGGGAGAGACCAGAGCATTTGACATGTGTTGGAACATGTTTACATGGTGGGCAAGTCGGATCAGCTCCCTGGTAAATTCTTGCCAATTTGTCCCTCGTGAAATGAAGTCTATGTACCACTTTAAACTGTGTTAGTCCATGTCTGACACATACAGATGAAGAATGTGTTCTATTGCCCACATCCATTCATTATTTGATATGTCCAGCTCTAATTCTTTCTCCCATTTCCTTCTTATGTGGTCAAGGGATAGAGAAGACACCCTCTGGATATTTACATAGAGCATAGAAACCGACCCCTTAGTAGTCAGATTCATATCCAGTAGCTAATCTATCCACCCACACTGTGGTGATTCAAGAGATGAGAATGTCTTTTCACAAAATCTCGAATCTGAAAATATCTGAAGTAATTAGTTTTTAAGGGGATTCCATATTCTTTTTCCAGCTGAGCAGCAGACATAAGTACACCATCTTTAACCAGACTTTTAATAGATTCCACCCCAGCTCTATGCCATTCCTTAAATGCTGTTCCCCCCCAGAGCTGGAGAGAACAAGTGATTATCATAAACGAGAGAAGACAGGAGGCATTTCTGTTTTTAAAATTGTCCAAGAAATTGGACCCAGATTTTGATATGGTTTTATACAACAGAGTTATTTGTGTAAAGGTGCTTGCTTAAGGGCAGAGGGGTACAACTCAGGGAACGCAGGGATATTGGGCTAGATGCATATCTTTCCATATGTACCCATACTGGGGTTTCCTCATCATCTAACTGCGAGACCCAAAATAGCAACTTATGTAGATTAGCTGCCCAGTAATATTATTATTATTATTATTATTAATAATAATAATAATGCTCCGAAATGCTCGTGGCAGGATGTAACAGGAAAAGCAAAATGTTGTTAGCCTATGGCGAAAGTTTATGATTTTGCATCCCCCTGCGTATCCCCCCCCAGTTCAGCACCATTCCTCAACATTATTGGAAGAGGCTGGATTGCCACATCAAAGAGCAGGACTGACAGAGGACACCCCTGTTTTGTTCCCCCGAAACAGAGGGAATGGGTCAAATATTATGTTATTCGTTCTTACCATATCTTGGGGATTCGCATATATTAACTCGATCCACAAACAAAATTTAGGACCAAATCCCAATCTCTCAAGGATGTTAAACAAATTAAGATACTGTATTCTATCAAAGGCTTTGTGGGCATCTAGGGATATTACAATCTCTTGATCAATGTTATCATCAGCAGTGTATATCAAATTAAAAAGGTGATGGAGATTACTGGGAAGTTGTTAACCAGCAACAAATCCTGCCTGTCAGCATGCAGCTTGTAGGCTGCATGCTGAGTCTCTCTCCCTCTCTCTCTTTCCTGCGCAGCCTGATTGGTTCCACCTGTCAGGCTGTTATCAGCCTCCAACTGCTTCCACCTGGTTCCACCCTTATTTAAACTCACCTCATTCTGCTCTCATCGCCGGTCCGTAGTGTTCACTCCCGCTCCGTCAGTATCCTGTGTCAGCTCAGTTTTTTGTTACAGTCAGCCTGAAGATGTTGCTTCAACTTGGTTTTTGTTCAAGTCATTTCCCTAAGACTCTGCTCAGCTCTGCTCCATCGGAAGTTCTCTATTCCTGTCCTCGTCTCCACTGCTGTTCCACGTTCCCAAGTTCCTGAGTTGTTCCACGTTCTCATGTTCTGCAGCTGCTCGACGGTCAAGTCCGCAACTGCTCCACATTCTCAAGTTCTTCAGCGGTTTCCGCGTTCTCAAGTTCCTGAGCTGTTCCACATTCTCAAGTTCCCGCTGCTGTTCCACATTCTCAAGTTCTGCAGCTGTCTCCACGGTTTCAAGTCCTCCGCTCCAGAGTTTCCTCCCGGTCAGTCACCCATTACTCCTCCTGTCAGCCAGCTTCTGCACCCTTCATCTCCGTCCATAAAAGACTCTGGTTCCTCTCGTCATCTATCTTCCATCATGTTCAATAAACTCACTTTATGAACTAGCTCTGTGTGTGCGTGCTGTGTCCGGGTTCATCCTAAGACAAATCATGACACTGCCTGGTCAGAATGTATTTTATTACTTATAACAGACTCAATCCTTGCTGCTAGTACTTTGGTCAATATCCTATAATGACATCCGAATAGACTCACTGGACGAAATGATTCACATTTGAGTGGATCTTTATTTTTCTTAAGGGTCACCGAAATCATAGCCTGTGACTGTAGCGAATATTATAAACGAATACAGTGAGGTTTTGTATTAATATAAAATAAATTAATAAACAATACAAAAAAATACTTCAATCTTTTTTTTAAACTTCTGAATACAAACTGTCACAAAACATATTAAATAAATTCTTTCATCATCATTCATTCATTCATTTATATCACTTGTTTGAGTTATTGAATTGTTAATTGTAACATTAACATTAACAAACAGACCATTATGGGGTTTTATCGGGGTTCCTCAGGGCTTGGTGCTCGGTCCATAATTGTTACCTTTGCTGAGTTATTTGCTGATGATACTAATATCTTTTGCTCCAACGGAAGCAGCAGCTTTCATAAATCCCAGAAATGAATAGAATTAAACAGTTATGGATAAATGTCAAAAAGTTTGAATAAAACACAACTTATTTGGTTTAGGAAGTTAAAAAATATAGGATAAGTATAAGTCAAGGTAGAGAAAGTTGCATGGAACACATGGATGCTGATGTTTGACAACAGAGCAGATAAATAAAAGCTTATAAATGATATTGTTGGATGATGTAAAGCCACTGCTTTACATTAAACATTAGGATATGCATGTCCTTTATAAAATATATTATACATTATACAACAATAAATATTTTATAGGGTATAATTTATGTATTTTACTTGGTAGATCAGAACATACATATTCATTTATTGTTAGAGAATGTGTAAACAAATAAATACACTGTAGGCCATCCAGTCAGGATATATATGATGGCTTAATTATATAACTTATTGTATAAAACAGTTGTTCATGACATAGGTTGGATATAATTATAATCTAAAGATAAATCATTGGTATGAATATTTGTAGATCACAAATGTTTAGGGAGCATAGAACAAAAGCCTTCACTTCCTGCTGGTGAGATCCTGCAATCTGAACAACGATTAGTTTCCCTCCGTTTGGCTGGAAGCGTTAAAACTGATCCATGGAGACCAGGAAGGAGGTCAGAAATTAAAGTTATTTCATGTCAGTTTAACTTTATTTAAACTTCAGAGGTGCAGCTGTAAACAAACACCTAAAGATCAGTTTCATTAAATCTGATCCACAAAAACCTCCTGAACTGTTAACTCAGGAGCCGGCCTGTGATTGGTCGGTGTCTCAGCCTATGGGATTGATCAGTTTACCTGTCTCAGTGACTCCTGGTGTCTGATTGGTCCTGCCCCTGTGAACTTTGACCTTCTCTCACCTGTCCTTTGCTAAAGCTGAACGCGGGTTTGAATGGTCCTGCAACAGTTTCTGGTGAGTAAAACTTAAAATAAATAAAACGTTTGAAATTTTTACTCCTATACTTTTGTTGTATGTTTATTCTTTTGATGATGAGCGAGAAAAACTAGTTTTAACAATTAAAAAAGCAATAAAGTGTCTAGAATGTTTATGTCTGGGATCATTTCCAGAACTTTATTTTTAGTTTAAGGGAAATCTGGGAGTGAAACATCGAAGAATAAAGGATGTTGGGTCAAGCTGAACTTACAGCTGGAGACTTTTTCTTATTTGTTGGACAAACAAGAACATTAGGATTTATTTCTCTTGCCACTCTGTGTCAGAGTCTAAAGTTCAAGAAGAAACAAAATCCCAGAGATAAGACAGGATGGCTGTTTATAAGTGCAATAACTTACTTATATTTGTAATAAGGTGATATAAAAATGCAATAAACAGAACCTGTGTGCTGACATTTGCTGACTGTACAAAAATGGAGTCAGCAGATAAAAGTACAAATCTTCTTGGGTTCTTGAACTAGAACAAACGAGCTTTAAAGATGGTTTGCATTCTTATTATTTCAGCTCAATGAAACTCTGGACAACCTTCATCTGAGACTGAATCTTCTTCCATTTCCTTTTATCCTTGAATCAGGTGAGTCCGTTTAGTCTTCAGACGGCTGCTGTTCATAATTATTGCTGCTTCCAGGGTGAAGCTTTGCTTTAAGTAATGTCGCAATCATCTAAAAATCTGATTTATGGTTCTTAGACTTAGACAACTTTATTTGTCATTTTGTATGCACACAGTGCGTACAGAACGAAATTTTGTTGCATACAGCTTTGTAAATTGCAGTAAAAGTTAGATTACAGTTTTAGTTGCAGCAGAGATTTAAAAGTAAACATAGATTTAAAATACACTATAAAAACAATTGAAATGTAAATTCAATTGTTCTGATTCAAAACAACAATTTAAAGACTCGATGCAGACTGCTGGGCTTCCTTAGAAAACTTTTAACCAATGGTCTAGATGAGCTGTGTTAATTTAGAAGTACTGGCCTAATTCTGCTTAGCTCTGACGGCCCATTTTTACCCCGCTTTAAGATTTGACAGTAAATGAGAAAAACATTGATCAGAGGTAAACATTGTAATATGCATATTTAATTCATTAGGAATTCCCACCAGAGACAGAAGTTTACATTATGATTTCGTTGTATTCATTACAAGCTGACATCCTGGCGATGTAAAAAGTTCTGTCTGACTTTCACAACTCTGAAAACATCTTTAAACGGGTGAGACCCTCCCATCTCTTCAGGAGGGGGTGGTGTCAAATTTGGGTCTATCTGTTCGAACAAAGAGGCTGTTCTACTTTGCCAAGGGTCAAGCCAAATGACCTACGCCCCTGCCTTATAAAACCCAACAGCATGTTTTCTCTTACCCTCAAAGGGGAGAGACAGTCAACAATCTTACATTACTTTAGCTCTCCCATACAAATTCAACTAAGATATTTATTTTCCTCAACAGCTGACTTTGAACAGAGCACTGACATGATATGTTGTGAACTGGTGATAGATAAATAAACTGTAACTTCCAGTATCTCTGCGTCTTGTCCACCAGTGATGGTGGGATGGAGCGAGAGATTAATAGACAGACCGGGGGTGCGTCTGCAGTGATGCTGGCGCTGATCCGGTCTGTTCTGGTGAAGAAAGCTGAGCCAAAAGGCAAAGCTCTAGATTTATCGGTTCATCTATGTTCCAACCCTCTTTTCTAGTCATGAGGCCTAGAACAGGACTAAAATATTTTTATCTTCTTTTGGCTTCTCACCTTCAGGGCTCGCCACAGGGAGCCATCTGTTTCTATCTGTTTCCATCTAATCCTATCTTCTACATCTTCTTCTCTCACACATGCCACCTTCACATCCTCTTTACCTCCATCCATAAATCTCCTCTCTGCTCTTCCTCCAAGTCTCCTGCATGGCAGCTCCAGCCTCAGCATCCTTCTACTGATGTCCTCACTATCCCTCTTTTGTACATGTCCAAACCATCTCAGTCTGGATTTTTTGTCTTTATCTACCGTATTTTTCAGACTATAAGTGTATAAAAATATAAGTCGCATCATTCAAAAAAATGCATCATAAAGAGGAAAAAACATGTATAAGTCACACTGGACTATAAGTCACATTTATTTTGAAATGTATTTCACACAATCAAAGACTAAAAACTGACATTTATTCGGGTAAATAAATGTATTCATTTACACAGCTGCATCCATAAACAGCTGAATAACATGGAACATACCTGAGAGGATGAATGGAGTAAATTAGCCGCTACAACCAGCAGGTTTTATCCAGCGCATTTCAGAGTAACGGTCCGCTATGATGAAAGTTGTCCAAATTAGACCCTGAGTGTAAAAGTGCTACGTGCTAAGCTAACAGTACAACACAGATGTTTCAGAGAAACATAAAGCTCAAGTTCATCAGAGAAGTTGTAAAACGCCCAGACAACACAGCTGTAAACTAGCGCTAGCTGCTGTTAGCTTCACAGCCCAGTAACAGGTTCTGTCTCGGTCTGGTTCCTTCGACCTACACCAAGCAACAGACTGAAACAGAGAAACAACGTACTAACATGTGTTCAGTCTATGTTGTTACTGTTAATTTAATGTTTCAATTATTTTTCAAATGGTACAGGAGCAGGATAGTTTTTTTTAACAATCCTAGAGCGCCCTCTTGTGGCTAATAATATAATTTATGTTAATGTTTATTCCTTGGTTCATGTTGGTCAATATGAATTACCTTTTAAAATTGATATCAAAGTCGTAGCTGACTATAAGTCACAGGATCAGCCACACTATGAAAAAAAGTGTGACTTATTTACGAAAAATACGCTATATAAATGTAACATGAGCTGCTTCTAGTGTCATGCATTAGCAGGCAGAAAACCCAATATTCCTACCAGACACAGTGTTAGGTACTAAAAGGTGTATTGACAAGGAGAGAACAGAGACTTGGTGCAGGCAGGAAGCCTCTGGCGGTTAATGCTGCCTCTGATGGAGCGAGGCAGGGAAGATCCGAGTGCTACAGCAGAAGGTGATAGTCAGGATCCTAGAATCACTTCTGATGGATTAATGCGGGTCCATAACAGGCAGACAGACAAATTGGTGGAAAAGGCTGAGATCGAGGCTGTGAAAGCATTCCAGGTCGTGTCTAGAAAGTGAATCGAATCAATCCTTTTTCCACCTGAAACACAGATTTCGTACAGGAAAATGTTTTAACATAATTACAGATTATTGAGACGAAATTATCTTTAACAGGAAAATTAGCTAGAATAAAACAGATCAGAGATAATTGCAACAAGTAACCTCACAACCACACATGTAAGAATCTCCAGGTTGAAAAATAACAATTATTGAATGAAAGCAAATTTAAAGAAGGTCAATTGGAAAAAAAAATATCTTTGGCCTTTTTATGGTGTAATAGAGTGTATGTTGTGAAATAAATTAAAATAGGCTGATTTCTCTGTTTGTTCAGCTGCTCCATCAGTCGGATCTCGTTGGTTTCCTGGAAGATCCCATCATGGCTGAAACGTTCGGTGAGTCCAGACAGAGTTTATATTCCAGAGACACTCATAAGTTATGACTGATTGGTGCTTAGTTTCCTATGTGAACACTTATCTCCATAAATGGAGTTTAAAAAAGATTATTATTGATTGTATTTTCAATGTAAGACTTTGTTTCATCCAAAGTACATCCATGGTTGATTTTACTGACTGTGTGAAAATAATTCTGCTTGTTTCCAAATACCCCCATTCTGGAAATTCTTGGAGACAATAATTAGTAAAATATCAATCTAGTTTTCCTTTCACTGCTGTAAAGGATTATAAGATCAAAGATGCTGGAACCTCAGAAAGCGGATAACAGGGAGAAAACCATAAACTCATGGACACATAGGTTGAACGAAATGGACTAATTAAGGGAAAGGGCTCAGCTTAAACGCAGTTAATTCTTTAAACAGCCCAACCAGAGAAGAAAGAGAAGAGAAATGGATCTCAAATAAAGAGTGAGGCTGACACCATCCTTTATGTTCCCTCATGTTTTGAACCAGAAGCAAACATGTCCCTCAGCTCCACTGGTTTTAGAATAAGTGGCGTTCTGACATGGAGGAATAGTTTGAGTTCAAAGTCTCTGACCAGATAACATTAACATAAACGTTTAAAATAGTTTGATTTTATTGAGTGATTTTGTCCGTGTGTGGACCAGTGAAGGAGGTTTAAATGGTTGCTCTTGGTGGAGCTGGAGGGCAGAGGTGGAGGACGGAGTTACTGGTAGTCAGATCAGGATTTTATGTGGGCATGCATGTTAAACATAGATGGTGCAGGAAAACCTTTTGGTACTTTAAAAAAAGCTGATAAGAGACATTCCTGTGAGCTTACGAAGAGATAAGAGAACGTTTTATTGGTTCAGTAAAACAGATTTGATTTACTGTCTACAGTAAGATTCTGGGTGGAGAACTGGCCTCATTTCCTGATCCTAGATTAGGTCCATTTGAAACTGAACACTGGTGTCCTCAGCGTCTCATCTAAAGTCAGGTCTGGTGGAGGGTTAAATTTTAACACCTGAAGACCAATCCCTGCAGATAAACCTGCTGTCCTTTGTCCCATCTCAGCCTTCTGGGCTCAGCAGAACCTGGATTAATGGGTGTAGAAACAACGGCTCATTGCATCCCCCCCCCCCCCCCCCCCCCCCCCATGTTGTGCAGAAAACTTGAAATAGCAACAAAAACATGAAACAGCTTGAATCTGCTAAAATAACCGTGCTTATAAATCACCTTTGCTTTTATGATTTCTACAGTTTAGTCTCATTGGTTTTGTATGATAACATGAACATCCCATAGTACATAAAAATGACCTAACAGAAATCTGTGTGCCTCTCTGCTCTCTCTCTCAGCCATCTACGATGTGCCTCGTTTGATCCGCAAAGTCAGCAAAAATATCATTTTCAACTGTAAGTCATCCTGATGTGACTCGTTTCCGTTGTTCTACAGTTTACTGCAGCTGATTGAGCCCCTGCAGGTTTGCATGGGAGGGCTGATGTTCATCTGCATTCCTTCACAGGTGGTCAGTCCATCAAATGGCCAACAGCCAGACACATTTACTCTCACCTAAAGGCAGTTTAGTCAGTCATTATTATCAAACCTCCATGTTTTCAGACTGTGGTACCAAACGTGGAGCCCCTGGAGATCACCCAGCATTAGTCTATTGTTCTTTCAGTCTTCTTGGATGACCAAATGAAAAAAACTGACTGGATAAAAAAACTGTTTTTAATTAATATTTTTAAGATGCAAAAAAATAAATAAAATATTGCAATACTTATTTTTATACATTCTTTGGTGCGTTTCATCTTTATAATCTCCTTTCTGATGTCCAATAGAAAACGTCTAAATCAACTTCTAATGAAAAATGGACAACTCAAAGTCCAATCCTGTCTTTTTGCAGCGACTCGGGTTTCAGGTGCTGAATCCTCAGTTTCTTACTGCCACCATTTCTGTGGTTGTTGCTGCTCCCATAATTTTTATTCCTCAGCTCACCTGCGATAATAGACAGTAGCACTGTCATGGTAAGGTTAGGCGAGAAAATGTTTGTTGCTCAGTGGTTAGGATTAGGTTTGTGAAGTTGTTAGCTCATCCTCCTCAGGAGGATCCTCAGAGAATTAATATACAATGAGAAAGGTTTACCTCAATAGGTAATTTTTTACATCGTTTTGTAAATAGACTGCTGTTATTCCTCTTTTTAACATGAAAATGTCACTTTTTAAAATGCTAATGACTATTTGTACAAATTTAGCTTTTCAGCTAGTGCCTATCTGGTAAATTCATGAAAACTACACAGTTTTTACTTCGCTCTGTGAATCAACTGCTGCTTTTCTTCTTTTATTTTTAACGTGAACATCTCAATATTACCTATTAATACTTGCATAGTATGTTTCCATCCATCCATCCATTTTCTGACTTGCTTATCCCTCCTGGGGTCACAAGGGGTGCTGGTGCCTATCTCCAGGATTCAATGGGTGAGAGGCAGGGTTCACCCTGGACAGGTCACAGTATGTTTCCCCTTCTGATAAATCTTTCTCCCTGGTTGTACAGCTTAGCCTTAAAGCGTCCTAGTCATGTACTTTGACCATATAAAGAAAACACACACACTATAAAATCTATTCATCTTCAAATAAAACAACGACAATTATTCATCTTGATAGTCCTAATTTATTCCTTCTTGAGCCTAAAAAGAACTTTGAACATTGTTGCGCCATATGCTGGCCGTACTATGGACCTATCAGAAAGCAAGATGGCGACCACTGATGCAAACCATCCTGCAACGCCTCACAGTAAAGAAACAGCTCAATGGGCTACAACTCTGTCCCAATCTGAAGGGTTGAACCTCTGTCTCTTCGCTGCTCTGCTGAGCGTTGCTGACTCGCTCGGCTTTATCTCAGACGTATATATATGTAGATGTCTCACTGAGCACTGAATCATACAATGACGCCATATTGGAAGTGGCATAGTGAAACAATTCAGAGAACATGCCTTATCCATGTGCCGCATGGATTTGTACCGACTAATTCACAGTACAAAACAGACTAATGGCATTACTTTTCCCTGTTAAGAATGAACATTTACTTATGATTGTATTTATTCATTATAATGTCATTTTAACGGTGTATAGATTTGCCTGTGGGCTCCTTCACCTCTCTGTGTTTATTCACTGCATGCATGCTCAACCTCGTACCGCGGGTCACATGATCTTGTTGTTACAAATATACATAAAAACACTTTGTTTCCTAATAGAGCAAAAACAAAGCGTAAACACAGAAATTTAATATAAAAAGCTCAAAAGGTACGATAATTATTTGGAAAGCCTTTGCATGCAACCAGAGAGAGCTACTGGCATAGAAATTCATAAAGTCATGGTACGTGACTAGACCCCCTTTAGATTTAACATGTTTCATATGGTGTTTTTGCATTTCTTATGGTGCGTTCACACCGAACGCTTTGAGTCGCATCGCTCCTGTGTTGTACCTGTACATAGGGATAACATGTAAATCAGCTGCTCGGAAGGCTACATTCTCGACTGTTGTGAATGTACCTTTATTGTCTTCTCTGTGAACGCTCATTCTTTGTTTTTCTATGGGTATTTTGATTGTTGTCCATGTGTTATGTGTGCATTCTGAGTTGATGTCTCATCAAAATGTCATTCTTTGTTCATAATGACAATAACAATTTATTCTTGACAGGTGTCCTTGGTAGACTTTCAGCGTCACTGCTCAACCTAATAGCCTGAATCTGCAATGGCTGTTGGTGTTTACAATTTAATCTGTAGGGTTATTTACATAATTCACCCAATCCTGCTTTGTTGGACATTTTCCCACTTTCAGTAGAACATCTTGAACAGTGATGTAGGGTCAACTAATAATAGAATAACTGGATAACTCTTTTTGAGGTCCAGGGCTCCTCTGGAGTTTCACCAGATTAATTTGTGGTGCAGTTTTACTAACTGGCCAGTAGGTGGCACTACATGTACAAAGGTGGGTTAGACCACATGTCACACCTGTAAAAAACACCAACAAAATGCTTCTGAAAGGTGGACCACCATGTATGAAAAACCCAGAGACAGAGCTGGTTCATGGTTTCACGGTTTCCTTTTTTATTTGTATTTCAGTTGCTCCGCTGAGGTTTGTTCTAATTGGAAACAGTTGGTCTTCAAGAAGTGAGTTTGGAAACTTCCTGCTGGGAAGAACTGGGTTCAACACCGATGAGGAACCAGAATCCTGCCAGAGTTTGAGTGGACATTTGATGGGGACGGAGTTGGTCGTCATAAACACCCCAAATCTGTTGCTCTCCAACATCTCCCAGAACAAACTCAAACAACACATCGAACACTGCATGAGACTTTCTGCTCCTGGGCCTCATTTGTTCTTGCTGGTTCTACAACCTGAAACCTTCACCAATGAACACCAAGTCTGGCTCTGCAAGATCCTCGACTATGTGGGTGAGCAGTCCTTTGACCACTCGCTGGTTGTGATAACACCCAGGGAGGCTCTGGGACAACACAACGACAGTCTGGGGGCCTCAAAGACCATGGTGAAGCGGTGCAGAGGGGAGTTTCTGTGGAGGATGAACACCGAACTCTATGACCTCCTGGAGGTTTTGCAGAAAACTCTGACTGAGAACAAAGGACAACATGTCAGCTTTGACAAATTTGAGGAACCCAAACCTCCAGATACACAGGCTACTGGTGAGTGTGTTGGGGGTTTACCTTATTTACAAGAAACTAGCCTTATGTTCAGAAAATATGTTTAAACAGCTTTGATACCAATGTCAGGTCCTTTGCCTGTTGTTGTTCTGTGAAAGAAAGAACCTGAAGGTGTGTCTGGTAATTAACCAAAACCAGTCCTCTGCCTGAAGTATCCCTCCATCCATCAATCCATTGTCTTCCTTTTATACGGGGTCGGGTCGCGGGGGTAGCAGCTTCAGTCGGGAGGCCCAGACGTTCCTCTCCCCAGCCGCCTGGGCCAGCTCCTCAGGAGGAATCCCAAGGCGTTCCCAGCCGAGAGACATAGTCCCTCCAGCGTGTCCTGGGTCTTCCCCTGGGCCTCCTCCTGGTGGGACGTGCCCGGAACACCTCACCAGGGAGGCGTCCAGGAGGCATCCTAACAAGATGCCCGAGCCTCTTCAACTGGCTCCTCTCGACGTAGAGGAACAGCGGCTCTACTCTGAGTCCTCCTCGGATGACTGAGCTCCTCACCCTATCTCTAAGGGAGAGCCCAGACACTCTACGGAGAAAACTAATTTTGGCCGCTTGTATCCGGGATCTCATTCTTTCGGTCACGACCCAAAGTTCGTGACCATAGATGAGGGTAGAAACGTAGATCGACCAGTAAATCGAGAGCTTCGCCTTTTTGCTCAGGTCTCTCTTCACCACAACATATCAGTACAGCGCCCGCTTCACAGCAGACACCACACCAATCCGCCTGTCGATCTCCTGCTCCATCTTCCCCTCATTCATGAACAAGACCTCAAGATACTTGAACTCCTCCACTAGGGGCAGCACATCCTCCCCAACCCGGAGAAGGCACTCTAGCTTTTTCGGCTCAAGACCATGGTCTCAGATTTGGAGGCAATGATTTTCATCCCGGCCGCTTCACACTCGTCTGTGAACTGCTCTAGTGAGAGCTGTAGATCACGCCCTGATGAAGCCAATAGGATCACGTCATCCGCAAATAGCAGAGACGTAATCCTAAGGCCACCAAAGCAGATCCCCTCAACACCTTGGCTTCGCCTAGAAATTCTGTCCATAAAAGTTATGTACAGAATCTGTGACAAAGGGCAACCTTGGCGGAGTCCAACTCTCACCGGAAACGAGTCCGACTTACTGCCGGCTTTGCGGACCAGACTCTGACACTGGTCATACAGAGACCTGACAGCCCTTATTAAAGGGCCCGGTACTCCATACTCCCGGAGTACCCCCCACAGGATCCCTTGGGGGACACGGTGGAATGCCTTCTCCAGATCCACAAAGCACATGTAGACTGGTTGGGCAAACTCCCATGCCCCCTCCAGGATCCTGCTGAGGGTATAGAGCTGATCCAGTGTTCCACGGCCAGGACGAAAACCACACTGCTCTTCCTGAATCCCAGATTCGACAATCCGACAGACCCTCCTTTCCATAACCCCACAATAGACCTTACATGGGAGGCTTTAGAGTGTGATTCCTCTGTCGTTGAAACACACCCTCTGGTCCCCCTTTTTAAATAGGGGGACCACCACCCCAGTCTGCCAATCCAGGGGGACTGCCCCCGATGTCCACGCAATTCTGCAGAGCCGCGTTAACCAACACAGCCCCGCAACATCCAGAGCCTTAAGGTACTCAGAGCGAATCTCATCCACCCCCGGGGCCTTGCCACCGAGGAGCTATTTAACAACCTCGGCAACCTCAGCACCAGAGATGGGAGAACCCGACCCAGAGTCCTCAGGCTCTGCTTCCGCAATGGAAGACGTGTTGGTGGGATTAAGGAGGTCTTCCAAGTATTCTGCCCACCGACGCACGACGTCCCAAATCGAGGTCAGCAGCACACCACTACAAACAGTGTTGGTACTGCACTGCTTCCCCCTCCTGAGACGGCGGATAGTGGACCAGAATCACTTCAAAGCCGTATGGAAATCTTTCTCCATGGCCTCTCCGAACTCTTCCCACACCCAAGTTTTTGCCTCAGTGACCAGTCGAGCCGCCTGTCGCTTTGATTGCCAGTACACATCAGCTGCTTCCGGTGTCCCACAGGCCAATACAGCCCAATAGGACTCCTTCTTCAGCTTGATGGCTTCCCTCACTGCTGGTGTCCACCAGCGTATTCGAGGGTTGCCGCCGCGACATGCACCAACAACCTTGCGGCCACAGCTCCGAGTAGCCGCCTCAACAATAGAGGCGTGGAACATGGTCCGTTCAGACTCAATGTCCCCCGCCTCCCTCGGGACGTGTTCTAAGCTCTCCCGGAGGTGGGAGTTAAAGCTTCGTCTCACAGGGGACTCTGCCAGATGTTCCCAGCAAACCCTCACAATACGTTTAGGCCTGCCAGGTCTGACTGGCTTCCTCCCCCACCATCGGAGCCAACTCACCACCAGGTAGTGGTCGGTGGAGAGCTCTGCCCCTTTCTTCACCAGAGTGTCCAAGACATGCGGCCGCAGGTCAAATGAAACAACAATAAAGCCGATCATTGAACTACGGCCTAGGGTGTCCTAGTGCCAAGAGCACATGTGGACACCCTTATGCTTTAACATGGTGTTCATGATGGACAATCTATGACGAGCACAGAAGTCCAACAACAGAACACCACTCGAGTTCAGATCAGGTGGGCCATTCCTCCCAACCACGCCCTTCCAGGTCTCACTGTCATTGCCCATGTGAGTGTTAAAATCCCCCAGGAGAACGAGGGAGTCCCCAGGAGGGGCACTCTCCAGTACCCCCTCCAATAACTCCAAAAAGGGTGGGTAATCTGAGCTGCTTGTTGTGCATACGCACAAACAACAGTCAGAACCTGTCCCCCCACACATATGCAGAGAGAGGCCACCCTCTCGTTCACCGGGGACAATCCCAACGTACAGGCACCGAGATGAGGGGCAACAAGTATGCCCACTTCAGCTCTGCACCTCTTTAGAACAGTTTAGAACAGTGATGCCCATTTCTGCTTGTTGGTATCTTGTATGTTTTAAATGTTTTCAGAGTAGTTTTTCCTTAGCATGTCATCCAGTTCTAAAGAGAATGTCAATGAAACATTTAATCAGTTTGGATGCATGGAAATGCTACAACTTGCAGGATAATCTGTCCTTAAATAATTGATCCTCCATCTGAGTTTTTCTGCAGGGCTGTTGTGTATGGACATGAAATACACTAACATTGTATTTATCAGAGTCACAAATTTGTAATAAAATCAATCAGTTTGGATGCATGGAAATGCTACAACTTGCAGGATAATCTGTCCTTAAATAATTGATCCTCCATCTGAATTTTTCTGCAGGACTGTTGTGTATGGACATGAAATACACTAACATTGTATTTATCAGAGTCACAAATTTGTAATAAAATCAATAACTTGGAGCCTACCTCCATCGTCATGAAAGGGGTTCTTTCCTCTGGCCCAGATAAATGGTGGTGCTGGGAAAGACCCTGACCAAGGCTTACAATGAAGAAAACTGGTACTGAGCAAGCACCAGCACTAGCTTTAAAGGAAAATGGGTTCTAATCCTTTCCTTATGGTAGCTTGAAACTATGAGAGAACTTCAAAGTTCTGGTCTAACAACATACTTTGACTTTTTTTAATTCTGGTAAATCCTTTAATGTACTTTAAGTTACTGATAAACTGAATAGACATAGGGTGCATACAGTTTTAGTTAGCTTACTGTGTACTGTTTTCTAAGTTTCTCATCGTTGTGTTTCAGGTTCTGCCTTCAGAATAGTTCTGTTTGGGAAAAGTGAAGACAAGAAGACAAAACTGGGCAACTTCATTGTTGGCTCAAGTGGAAAACCTTTCCAGAAAACCTCTACTAAATGTGCCGTCACCAGCGGGGAGTGGAAAGGATATTCGCTCACAGTAGTCAAAACCCCAAACTTCCTCAGTTTGTCCAGGAAAACAATCAATGCAGAAATACGAAGATGCGTGAACCTCTGTGAGCCTGGACCGAACGTTCTCCTGCTCTTAGTGAAACCTTCTACATTTACACAGAAGAAGAGGCAAGCCCTCACATCCATCCTCACATTGCTTGGACCGGAGGCTCTGAAGCACTCGGTGGTCGTTAAGACCAACAACCTAATTGATTCTGAGGCCTTCAAACAGCTGATCAGAGACTGTGGTGACCGACTGTACAACATGTTTGAAAATGACCTGAAAACATTAATGAGGAAAGTTAGGGCCACTGTTCATGAACACAAGGGAGCCTACCTTACCTTCGCTGAAGACAACATGGAAGCAGAGACTGGATTTAATAAGCCAACTCTAAACCTGGTTCTGTGTGGCAGGAGAGGAGCAGAGAAAAAGTCTGTAGCCCAGGCCATCTTAGGTCACACAGAGCTTCATTCAGTCTCCAACACATCAGACATCATCATGTATCAGGAAGACGTGTGCGGACGCTGGGTTTCTGTTCTGGAGATGCCGTCCCTGTATGGCAAATCTCACGGGGACGTCATGAAGGAATCATTCAGGTGCATCTCTCTCTGTGATCCTGAGGGGGTCCACGCCTTTATCCTGGTCCTACCTGTGGGTCCCCTCACTGATGAAGACAAGGGAGAGTTACAGACCATCCAGGACACATTCAGCTCTCAGGTCAACAACCTCACCATGGTCTTGTTCACTGTGGAGTCAGATCCCAAAGCTCCAGCTGTCATTGACTTCATCAGAGAAAGCAAAGGAGTCCAGGAGCTCTGTCAGAGCTGTGGATGGAGGTATTCTGTTCTCAACATCAGGGACCGACAACAGATCCCAGAACTACTGGATGCTGTGGAAAAACCCGACATATCTGTGAATGAGAGACGTTCCTACACCACCAAAACACATGGCAACGCTCAGGCGGAAAAGGTCTTAGAAAAAGAGAAAAACATTGTGGATCTGAAGGCAGAACTTCAGAACCTCAAGAGCAAGGCTGTCGCTAACAGTAAGTGAGATACAGTCACTGGAATAAAGGAAGTACACCCTGTTACAGAGCTACATGTCCAGACATGATCTGAATAATTTGAACTGTAACATGTTTTACAATTATTTATATACAATCTCAAGTGTAAACAATGTGACAAGATATTTTACACTAGTTAACAAAGGTGCAGTCTGGGTGGAATAAAAAAAAAATCTCCTTAGAACCATCGTTAGCAGCAGCAAACAGGCTTACATCGGAGCCAACCGCACTTTCTGTCAGTTCTTTCTTAAAATGTTTCCACACCAAACCAGGAGTCTTTGTCAGTTTAGGTGGCTTGCTCTGACCAACCTGCAGTTGGAGCGCTGCTGTTTTTAAGGACATGGAGGCCCATTGCTGTTTGCTGTTTTGATGACCCGGATAACTGAGAATTTGCACAGGCACCATCAGCGGATTTTTAGAACCACCTCCTGCAGCTTGTAGAAACTCTCTCAGTTCTGGTCAGGGAGTGTCTGCTGGCAGTGTCATGGATGGAGATAAGCTCTGACCTGATGAATCCCGCTGCCGTCCTCACCACTCTCTTCAGTCTGAGACGTTGCAGGCCCCAGACCAGATAGCGATGCAGCTGGTCAGTAGGCTCTCTCATAGACATCATATACGTAGACGCGTCGTTGGGCGCAGGTTCGTACGTCAACATCACCGCCATATTGTATGTGGCACAAAAAAAGTTAAAAAGTGGATCAGAGAAGATGCCTCATTCCTGTGCTGCATGGAAATGTATTCTGGCTGATTTCACTACTTGTATCTGCCTTCTATTAACTAAGGCTGCACCATGTTGCAAAACTGGACACACTAAAGCTGCAGAGTTGCAACACTAGGAAAAAGCTGTGCAAAACCATTCTTTTTCAATGTTTTTAGCTTGCATACAGTACAGACTATTGTATTTAGACATAGATGTGCAAATATAGATTTTCAAGCATTATAAATAAGCCAAATAAATAGCTGGGTGATTATATATAACTATAGGTCAAGATTATAGCTGCCTATACATATCTATATCTTTCTAAATAAAAAAAAAAAAAAAAAAAAAAAAAAAAAAATATATATATATATATATATATATATATATATATATATATATATATATATATATATATATATATATATATATATATATATATATATATACACACACAGTATATATGTATGTGTTATAAGTATAAGAATGAATTTGCTAAATCTAAATATTGTGGTCTTAATTTTTTCATAAAATGAAAAAATTTGAAAGTTTAGGAACAGACTTTTTGGGGGAGTATTATAGAGGTGAAATTACTAATATGAGAAAAAAGGACCTAGGACAATAAAGTAAAAAAAACAAAAACAAAAAAAAAACCCACAAAATGGTAATGTTATGAGAAAAACGTCATATTATGAGAATTAAGAGGGAACATTCCCAGAATAGTCACAGTTTGCAGAATTATTTCACTCCTGGAGTAATAGGGCCAGGTTAGATTATTTTAATCATTTTTATTCTTACGAGAATAAATTCAGGAGAATGAAGCTAAAGGGATAATAAACTTGTAATATTACAAAAATAAAAATATTACGAATACCAATTATATTCTGAGATTAAAGTCTGTCTGATACTGTTTAAGTGACTGAGTAACTGCAGATTTGCCACATTCAACATGGCGGATGCTCTGATGCATCGCAGCAGAGGCAGAACCCGCCCGACGAGGCGTCTATGTATATGATGTCTATGGGTTCTGTATTCTCCCTCTGTGGAAAGTGGTGAAGATGGGAGCTGGCTGGTGTGCTTTTCTGGAACTAAAAAGGTTGTCCTGTAACCAACAGGTTGCCAGTGTGAGCCCTCGCTCTGTCTCAGTCCTTGTGTCCTTGGGCAAGACACTTCACCCGCTTTGCCTGATGGCGGTGGTCAGAGGGTCTGGGGATTGTTTGGCAACCTTGCTGTGGCTACAAATGTAATTTATCAAGTACAAACACTGCTGTGCTCTCTTCTCATGAGCAGAGTCAGACAGGAGAAACAGCCAAATGTCTCTGCTTTGCCATGATCTTTAACCTGCAAACTGAGGTCTGTTTCCAGCTCTGTTCCTGAGCTGAATCTGCTTGGATGTTCACTCCTGGGAAGGTTTGCAGATGGCAAAGATGTCTTTGCTGAGGTCCTCTTGGTACCATGTTGACTCACGCCTGGATGCTGCAGAGCAGCTAAGTGACTAAACTCGTGCTGAGCTCATCCGTCTGATGAGGCTAAGCTAATTTAGCGTCAATTTTAGAGCAGCAACAAGTAATTGCTACCCCTGTTTTAAGGTTGTATGTAGCTGTGCAACACATCATTTTCATTTTGGTTAGTAAATAAGTACACTGTGGATTTCTTATGTATTTCTGTAACTTGAGGATAGATTTAAAAATTTTTAGAGCTTGGTAAAGACCGGTTCCCTTTAACTCCGTCCAGATAGGTCAGATCTTCGGAATGAAACAGGGTGCACTTTTATTTTTTCCCCCATAACTGTACTTCAGAACTTTGCAGCCTTATTAATAACTCCTGTATTCTATTGTTTTCCCTTCCAGATGCCGCAGAGCTGCCGAGCCCAGATAATCTGAGGATTGTCCTGATCGGTAAGACCGGCTGTGGGAAGAGCTCTTCAGGAAACACCATTCTGGGAAGAGAAGAATTTAAAGCTGAAGCTTTACAAAATTCCGTCACCAAGTGCTGCCAGAAAGCCCATAGTGAAGTGGCGGGTCGCTCCGTCACGGTGGTCGACACTCCTGGACTGTTTGACACCAGCCTGTCTAACGAGGAAGTCAACGAGGAGATGACCAAATGCATCAGTCTTCTGTCTCCAGGACCACACGTCTTCCTTCTGGTGTTACAGATCGGCAGGTTTACTGCAGAGGAGGAGGACACGTTAAAATTGGTTAAGAGGGTCTTTGGAAAGGCTTCTGAAAAGTTCACAATCGTCCTGTTCACTAAAGGAGATTCATTAGATCATCATTCGCTGTCTGTAGAAAAATACATTGAAAAAGGTGCGGACCCCATCAAGAACCTAATTGAGAACTGTGGAGGGAGATACCATGTGCTCAACAACTACGACAAACAGAGCAAACCACAGCAGGTCTCTGAGCTGATAGAAAAGATCGAGACGATGGTGAAGAAAAATGGCGGCGGCTGTTTCACCAATGAGATGCTGAGGGAAGCAGAGGCAGCAATACAGAAAGAGGCAGAGAAAATCCTGAATGACATGGAGGAGAAGATGCAACGAGAGCTGCAGAAGCTCAAGAGACAACAGGACAAAGAGGTGCAGGCGGTAAAAGAGAAAATGGAGGAACGAAAAGCAGAGCTAGCAAGAGAGAAAGAGGAGAAAGAAAAACATCTGGAGCAAATGAGCCTCAAAATTAACAGTGAGACTGAAAGAATCAACAGAGAGAAGGAGAAGAGGGAAGAAGAGGACAGGAAGAAGATGAGAGACGAGGTGATGGAGCGCCGGGAGTCTGAGGCGAAACTGAAAGATGTGCAGGAAAAAATAAACTCAACAACAGATCTGGAGAAGAAGAGTTTACTGGAGCAACTCAAAGAAAGCATGAGAAAAGAGCAGGAGAGGAGGACGAGAGAACAGAAGGATTACTGGGAACGGCGGCGGAAAGAGAAGGAGAACAAACGGAAAACGGCTTCAATTAAAATCAAGCAGCTCCAGATGGAGTACGATCAAACCAAAGCCAAGCTTGAACAGCAGCTTAACAACGAGGATGAAAACCTGAGAGATCTGGAGGACAGATACAAGGAGAAAGCAGAGGACATCAAGAAGAAGTTCAGAGAAAAGGCCAGAGAGCAAGCAGAAGAGCACAATGAGTTCAGAGACAAATACGGCACCAACTTCGCAGGTCTGATGGAAGAACACAGGGAGGAAATACAAACCCTGCAGCGGGAACATGAGCGAGTGATCCGGGAGACAGAGGAGAAGCTGAAGAAGGAGTACAAGCTGCTGGGCAACCTGCAGAGCCACAAGGAGGTCCAACTGAAAGAAGAACTGGAGCAGAGGGAGAAACAGCTCAAAGAAATGGAAGAACTGAAGAACGGCCAGGAAGAAGAATTAAAGACGATGAAGCAAAAATACAAGAATCGATGCGTGATCGCCTGAGAGGTTCTGTTCCAGTCCAGACACTGATGAGAGCTGCTGGAGATCCTGTTGTGACCTGGAAGACGGCGGTCCGTGGTTCTGATCTAATTTCCGGTTGTCTTTTCTTGATAAACTGACTTTTCAGGACCTTTAGAGACATTTCAGACATGATCCAACAGACAGCCTGGCTGGTGAAACCAAGAACGGGCCGGGTAAAACTGAAGAACCGTTCTGTTTCAGACTACATTCAGAAGGTGGTCTGGGATGTTATCCTCCACATCCTGATCTACATTCTGGGCCTTAGTGTATCAGATGCTTCAGGCGGACCTAATTGCTAATTGTTTGTGTCACTTATTTAAGTCAATGACTAAGTAAGGCTCCATGTAGCTTCATGGATGTTTCTGTTTTAAATTAGAAAATCCAAACTGGTGGGCTTCCTGTTTGCAAGGCGACTGTAGAAGGAGCCACTGATTTGGGTGTTTTTTGTTTTTTCTTGTTCTTGCAAAACAATATTTTATAACTCAACATGAAAAATGTCTGGAAGCATCAGACTACAGCTGTAATCTAGTTCAAACTGAACCAGTTTATTGTTAACATTTTATGGCTGGGTCAGAAACCTGGTTAGCAGCAAACTTTATTAACACAAACAGCAGATTACAAAATAACAGCAGCAGGATTTCCTAAACATTTAATAATTTCTGATACCAGCAGCAGATGGACCAATTTAGACTCACCTGAGGTTTTGTCCAGCTGGAAAGTCCATTTCTGATTCCTTACTCTGTTAATCAGATATAACTTTACCTACTGACCCGCGTTGTTGACACACTCTACTGCCAAAAGTATTCGCTCACCTGCCTTGACTCACATATGAACTTCAGTGAGTTCCATCACTTATCCATAGGGTTCAGTATGACGTTGGTCCATCCTTTGCTGCTAGAAAAGCTTGACGTCTTCTGGGAAGGCTGTCCACAAGGTTTAGAAGTGTTTATGGGAATTTTTGACCATTCTTCCATTTGTGAGATCAGACACTGATGTTGTACGACAAGGCCTGGTTCTCAGTCTCCGCTCTAATTAATCCCAAATGTGTTCTATCGGGTTGAGGTCAAGACTCTGCAGGCCAGTCAAGTTCATCCACACCAGACTCTACCATCCATGTCTTTATGGACGTTGCTTTGTGCTCTGGTGCTCAGTCATGTTGGAAGAGGAAGGGGCCAGCTCCAGACTTTTCCACAACGCTGGGGGCTTGGAATTGTCCAAAATGTCTTTTTCTGCTGAAGTATTCAGAGTTCCTTTCACTGGAACTAAGGAGCCACGCCCAGGTCCTGAAAAACAGCCCCTCACCATAATCCCCCCACCAAGCTTTACACTTGGCACAATGCAGTCAGATAGAACTGTTCTCCTGGTAACCGCCAAACCTAGACTTGTCCATCAGATTTCCAGATGGAGAAGCATAATTCGTTACTCCCGAGAACTATTTCCACTGCTCTGGAGTCCAGTGTGGCATGTTTTACACCAATGCATCCGGCGCTTGGCGTTTCATGGCATGAATGCAGCTGCTCAACCATGGAAATCCGTTCCATGAAGCTGTCTGCGCTGTTCTTGAGCTGATCTGAAGGCCACATAAAGTTTGGAGATGTGTAGTGATTGACTCTGCAGAATGTTGACGAGTTCTTCGCTCTATGCGCTTCAGCATCCGCTGACCCCACTCCATTAGTTAAGGTGGCCGACCACTTCATGGCTGAGTTGCTGTTGTTCCCAAACTTCCATTTTCTTATGATACAGCTGACTGTGGAATATTTAGGAGTGAGAAATGGACTGGATTTGTTGCCCAGGTGGCTTCTATCACAGCTCCAAGCTGGAAATAACTGGGCTCCTGAGAGTGACCCGTTCTTTCACAAATGTTTGTGGAAACAGTCTACATGCATCGGTGCTAGATTTTAGACACCTGTGGCCAGTTCAGCCCAACAGGTTATATCCTGCAGCATTCACTTCCTGCTGGATGAACATGGAGCCACTGAGTCAAATCAGAATCAAGTTTATTGCCAAGTAGGTTTGCACTTACAAGGAATTTGACTTGGTGTTGATGGCAGACAAAACAAAATAAAATAGAATATATATATATATATATATATATATATATATATATATATATATATATATATATATATATATATACAGAAGCTATATACACTCAGTAAACTGTGCGTTAATGTAACCCACAGGCTTGTAAGTCCTGAACGGGGAGAGAGGCAGTGTCAGTGTCACAGGCGGCTCTTGGCTTTGTTGATATGGCCGGTAGCAGATGGGAAAAAACTGTTCTTGTGGCGTGAGGTTCTGGTCCTGATGGACCGCAGCCTCCTGCCAGAGGGAAGTGACTGAAATAGTCTGTGACTGGGGTTCGAGGGATCAGTCGTGTAGCTCAAGCTCCATGTAGCAGAAAAAATATTCCTATTTTAAGGCTTTAAGCAGTTTTACAGACTCAGGCTTTCAGGTTCAAATGCTGCACTGCAAACAAGACATTTAGGGAGTCGTACTTTGTTTCAGTTCAAATAAAATATACTTTATCACAAAGGGAAACAAAATAAGAAGTCAGTTTAAGACAACTCATTTGAACTGATAATAAAAAGATTCCTCTGGAAGAAGCTTGTTGATGGACGTTCCTCCCCCTACCTCAGAGGTCCAAGGCCTTTTGACAGTGGTGGTCCCTTGCTTAGCTCTCAGCTTTAGTAATAATAATAATAAAAAACTATCATCTCTATTATCAGTCTTTAGTCTGATTTGTTTTTTATATTTATATGTAATCACTAACAACTGTGGATAAAATATGTTATTTTAAAAATATTTTAAATAAAATTTGACTTCTTTAAATTATCTTGTGGTCTTGCTCCTCATGTCCGGCTTTGAGAGACGTTCTGCTAACCCGTTCCTGTCCAGGAGCTGACCTGCAAGTTCTAGAAAAGGTTGTTGTCCCGTAGGGTCGAATTGAACCAACAATTGACTCCTTCCATATTGTGATTAAATTATAAACTGCAGCAATCCTTAAAAAAAGCTTTGGAGTCAAGATAACATTTTGCTGTTAGTTTCTGTAGAAGCGTAGATGATGCTGATCCTGCTGAGACTGCAGACCTACTGGAACCAAACAACTTCTCTTCCTATACTGAAATAAAAACAAAAATCAGATTTCCACCCAGAAGTGGTTCAGGTTTATTAATTTCAGAAACAGGGACTAAATTAAGCTACTGAGCCACCTATGAACTGGTTTCAGGGGAGGGGGGGGGGCAGCAATGTTAAAGGGGCTTTTCAAATAAAAACATCAGATATCTCTGCTGTGAAGAACTTCCTGACTCTACATCCCAACCTGCTGCACGTAATAATAATAATATGATTTATGAAGCACTTTCAAACAAAGTGCTAAAGCCAGTTAAAATCAGAAACAAAAATATCTCAGGACACATGAAGGGAAAACAAGTGGTTCTTCAAAATCATCTACAGATCATGTCTGTCTGACATCCAGAGGAAGGTTGTTCCTCACATACTTTACAAGGTCCACATTGTCCACTAGGTGGCACTCTGATTACATTGTTGCAATGTTGGTAAAATCCTGCATGAATTGGAACATGAGCTCCAAGATGGTGGAAAAAATAGCCTTACTGAGACAGATGTTATTATTTTATTACGCCTGAAACCAGTTCGAACAAAGAAATTTTGCATGCACAACAACTTATTTTCCCTTAATCCTCTTTACTTGTCATCTTGATGTTTTTTGTGTCGTTCCCATTTGAAGCACTAGGTTTTTATTATCACTCTTTTACTAAACTTTCTTTACAGATTTACAATAAACAACCACAGAGTAATATGCTGAAGGTTAGAGATACAAACACAAAATATACAGAAGATGAAACAAAAAGTTACAAATCAAATTATTTACATAAGACTTTAAGTTTCATTGCTTTATAGTTAATGTAAAGTTTTAGAAACCAAATAAACAGCTCAGGTAAGCCCTGAAAGCACTGAGGTTGGGCTTTTCTTTTGCAGCTTTTCTGACATGTATGTGGTAGTTAGCTAACATAATAAGAAAGATGATGGCATATTTTATCCCCGATGTTCAAACATTACAAACACTAAAGAAAATATGTTTAACATTCAGTGAAATAAAAATCTTTAAAATTCTCTTAAAGAAAAAGTTCAGATGACACCAGAAAGTTTCTCTAAAAGTGCAATCCTATGAAAAGGTGGGTTAATGTTTCTATTTCAAGATGACAAGAGGAACAATTCTGAATATATTTGTCCAGTACAGAGTTAGCTTTAATCTATTTTCAGATTTTCAAATAGCATTTATCCTGCTGTTATATCATACTAATTTGAGATAGTCTAAGATTTTAAGAACCAACCTAATATTATCAGTAAGATACATATTCCTGCCATAAAACCATTCTAAGATTGCTCAGTAATATATACCTTATCATACCATAACACTCTATCATAAACTATATAGGGAAGTGCATTGAGGATGTGCCAAAAACCTCCATCCGCACATATCCTAACTAGAAACCGTGGGGCGGGTCTGAGTTACCTAAAACACTGCTTCCTTTAAATCTGGAGAACCCAAGTCCTACAAAGCAGCTGTTGTTTAGTAGAACTGATCACTGCTGCGGTGTTTTCACAGGCCTGCCTAAACAGTGGATCAGAACGCTGCAGCTGATCCAGAACGCTGCTGCCCGCGTCCTCACTAAGACTAAGAACGTAGAGAACATGGACCCGGTTCTAAAGTCCTCACTAAGACTAAGAACATAGAGAACATGGACCCGGTTCTGAAGTCCTCACTAAGACTAAGAACGTAGAGAACATGGACCCGGTTCTGAAGTCCTCACTAAGACTAAGAACATAGAGAACATGGACCCGGTTCTGAAGTCCTTCCATGGCTCCCTGGATCTCAGGGAATAGACTTTAAAATCCTTCTGTTAGTCTATAAATCCCTGAATTAGCACCTAAATACATCACAGACTTGTTATCAGGGCATCAACCCTCCAGACCACTCAGGTCTTCTAGCTCCAGCCTGCTCTGCAGAACCAGAACCAGAACCAGACATGGAGAAGCAGCATTTAGTTCCTATGCTCCACTTATCTGGAACAAACTCCCAGAAAACTGTAAAAATGCTGAAAGCCTGAGTTCTTTTAAATCAATATTAAAAACACATTTGTTTAGGATTATCTTCAACTGATCTAGTTAAATTGTTTAACTGAAACAGCATTAGTTCAACTTTGTAGTCCAACTGTTTTTAATATACGCTTTTAGTTTATATTCTCCCATGTTTTATTTTGTTTCTACCTTTTTTCTACCATTTGTGCAAATGCATTTTTGCACAAATGCTGTCACGAACCAGAGACAGAGGACCCAGTATTCAGCCAGACAAGAGAGGTTTTAAGCAAAAAACAGGATTTAATAATAAAACAGGGACAGGCAGACTCAATGATCAAAAGGGCAGTCCAAAATCCGGTACACTAAAGGCAGTCCAAAATAGGCAGAAGTACAGACAAGGATAATAAACAAAATCAAACCACAATAAAATCCAAACTAGACCATAACCCAAAACAGAACCAAAACCTAACACTAAACAGAACACAAGCTATACCAGAAACCAAACAAGAAAGAACCCGAAACCAAAACTGAGCTTTAAAGCTGGAGAGTTTAACTAATAGATCAAAATAAAAAAACAGTCAAAACAAAAACCCAGATCCTGACAGAGCCCCTCCCTCAAGGACGGATACCAGACGTCCTTTAAACAAGACAAATAATAAACAAAAACAGACTAGACCGGGTGGGTGGAGGGTGGTACAGGACGGAGGGCTTCTGGGGAACCTCCCCGACATGTCAGGTTCTCCTGCTAACGTCCCGAAGGACGGCCTCGGCGTGTCAGGTTCTCCGGCTAACATCCCGAAGGACGGCCTCGGCGTGTCAGGTTCTCCGGCGGACGTCCCGAAGGACGGCCTCGGCGTGTCAGGTTCTCCGGTGGACGTCCCGAAGGACGACCCCTGCGAGACAGGTAATCCGGCGGGTGTCCTGTAGGACGGCCCCGGTTGACAAAGTGGCGGAGCAGGTCTCTCGGAGGCCGGTGGCGGAGCAGGTCTCTCGGAGGCCGGTGACGGAGCAGCAACCTCGGAGGCCGTCGGCGGACCAGCAACGTCGGAAGCCGTCGGAGGAACAGGACCTTCAGGAACCGATGCCTGGAGAGAGAAAGAGCAGAACCTGGCGCCGGACTAAAGGCTGGAGACGGCGCCGGACTATGAGCTAGAAGAGGCGCCTGGCTACAGGCTTCAGGTTCAGGAGGCGCCTGGCTACAGGCTTCAGGTTCAGGAGGCGCCTGGCTACAGGCTTCAGGTTCAGACGGGGCCTGGCTACAGGCTTCAGGTTCAGGAGGCGCCTGGCTACAGGCTTCAGGTTCAGACGGGGCCTGGCTACAGGCTTCAGGTTCAAGAGGCCCCGGGCTACAGGCTTCAGTTGCTCCCAGACCCTTTAACACCCAGAACCTCAGCAGTAACCCCTCCAGACCCTCCTGGGTTCCCACGTCGCAGACTGGCGGCGGGTCCTCCTGGGTTGCAGCGTCGCAGACTGGCGGCGGGCCCTCCTGGGTTGCAGCGTCTTGGGCCGGCTGCGGAGACTGTGCTGCTTTAAAGCTGCAGGGAGACGGCACTGGAGCTGAGGACGGGTCCTCCAGGACAGAGGCAGGAGCCGAGGCATCGGTCGGACCCTCGGGGACAGATGTGGGTCGGCTGTAAAATGACCGTAGGGCCGATCTATAATGCCCCTCCACCTCCCTTAATTCTCTCTCCAGAGTCGGTGAGGGACGGGTTGCAAGGACCTCCCTGAGGTTCTTAATAATGGGGGCAAAAGTCCTTATTTTATTTTCCAGAGCCCGAACATCAGCGTCACAGATCGGCGACGGACCCCCCTGAGTCTTCGCCGGAGAATTGAGCGGAGGCAGGTCCTCCAACGCCCCCTCTCGGGTCTTGGATGGAGACGGACCCTACATAATGGATTCAGGAGCCGATGGAGGCTGAGTAAAGCTGTCAGACTGACAAGCTAAAGAGACTGAGCTCTGTTTAGCAGCTCTGCGGTGGCGTTTACGGGGCTGACCTGAACGGGAGCGCAGCAGACCAGCATCTGCCTGTGGAGATGAGTCCCCGTGAATATGTGCTGGCGGCCACGCCTCCTCCATGTAAACCGGAAACTGGTCTGGGTTGAGAAAAAGATCAGGCCGGAGATCAGCAATAATATCAGCCTCGACCTCTACAAACAATCTCGGGTCAGGAAAAAACCCATGAGTGGAGTTTCTGGGTGAGTAATCCAGACTGTTGCTGCTGCTGCTGCTGCTGCTGCTGCTGCGATAGCGTCTGGGACCGACACCAGGGGGACAGAACGCCAGTCTAGAACCTTCCAGTGAGCCTCCTTGCAACATGGCTCTGCCGGAGAGTGAGGTACAGATCGGCCGCGGGTACATGTTAAAAAAAAAGAAAAAAGAGAAAAAAAGAAAAATACCCCAGACTTATCTGGCGATGGGTCCGGTTAAGGCCAGATCAATCTGTCACGAACCAGAGACAGAGGACCCAGTATTCAGCCAGACAAGAGAGGTTTTAAGCAAAAAACAGGATTTAATAATAAAACAGGGACAGGCAGACTCAATGATCAAAAGGGCAGTCCAAAATCCGGTACACTAAAGGCAGTCCAAAATAGGCAGAAGTACAGACAAGGATAATAAACAAAATCAAACCACAATAAAATCCAAACTAGACCATAACCCAAAACAGAACCAAAACCTAACACTAAACAGAACACAAGCTATACCAGAAACCAAACAAGAAAGAACCCGAAACCAAAACTGAGCTTTAAAGCTGGAGAGTTTAACTAATAGATCAAAATAAACAAACAGTCAAAACAAAAACCCAGATCCTGACAAATGCCTTTTTGCACCATTAATTTTTTTTTCATAACGGTGCAAAAAAATGCCTTTTTGCACCATTATTTTTGCACATTAAAAATGGTTTGTAAATTCTCCTGCACAATGTCACGACACACTGTTTTTCTCCTTCTCTGTCATATGCTAATGTTATGTTTACTGCTGCACTTTATATTGCAATGTTGACTTATTCCACCTGGAATCTGACTATACTCCTATAAGCTGTATGCAACGAAATTTCGATCTGTACGCACCCTGTACATACAAAATGACAAATAAAGTTGTCTAAGTCTAAGTCTCTAAGTCTCTCCTATTCCAACTTGCTTTTGTTCTGTTTTATTGTCCTATATTTTAATCATGTAAAGCACTTTGTACTGAAATGTGCTATGCTAATAAATGTGCCTTGCCATAACTAGCTCACCTCCACACTGGTCCTCAGCACCAATGCACCTCAGGCCTGTGTTCTCAGTCCACTCCTCTACTCCCTCTTCATGTATGACTGCACTGCCAGGCACAGCTCAGATGGTATATTCATGTTTGCTGATGACACCACCATCTTGGGCGTTGTTACAAACAGTGACAACAGATGAGTGGAAATCACTGATCAGCTGATATCAGGAAAAAAACCTCTCTCTGAACATCAGCAAAACTACAGAGACGCTAGATGACCTTAGGAGACATTCCCCCATCTACTTCAATTCTGCTGAGGTGGAGCAGGGATGCAGCTTTAAGTTTCTCGGTGTTCATGTCACTGAGGACTTATCCTGGATAATGCAGACACTGTGGTCAAGAAAGCCTAACGGAGACTCTACTTGCAAGGAAGGCTGAGGAAGTTTGGTACGAACACTAGTGTCCTCACATACTTCTACATGTGTATCATTGAAAGTACGAGAACTGCTGTAGTCAGAGCCAAAAGCACTGCAGAGGGTGGAACAAGCAGCAGAGGACATCACTGTCAGCAGTCTCCTCCTCATTCAGGACATTTAACACAGCTGATGTCTGAGTAAAGCAGCATCAAGGATCTCACTCACCCAGTAAAAGGACTTTTCTGTCTGCTACCTTCTGGCAGCCCTAAATAGATTCAAAGGCAGTTATTATCCACAAGCTGTCAGACCACTGAATTCTTGATAATAACACTGAATTTCTCACAACTACTAGTTTTTGTATCGTGTAAATATTCTTATTTATTATTTTTATTTTGTATATCTATTGCTATTATTGCTAAAACTATTAGAATTAATTTATTGTATAGCGAGTTGAACCGTTCTTTTCATCTGAAGGATTTCATTGTATTGTTGACTTTGTGTAAACTTGTTAAACCGATCTTGACTCTAACATGTCTACTACAATATTACCTGCCACTGTTTCCTTCATATGAGTCTTTTCCCTGCTTCTTCCTCGTGTCGTTAATGTTTGATCAGAGTTTATATGTAAATCCATCGGTGCTGGTCGGTCTCTGCTGGGAGCCTGGGAGGTGAGTTCAGGTGAGGACTTTCTGGATGAAGGTTCATGATTACCACAGCCGTCTGGTCTTCAGGTGACACACTGCAGCAACTCAGTCCAGATCAGGGATTCTTCTGTAAACCTGGAGATAAAACGATGCTGTAGCCGTTTAGGTGAGTAGATTTAGATCTAGAATATTCCCATGAATGAGATATCTGTAGTTCATCATGATGTCTGGATGTGCCTCAGATTCTGCATTATGTGGGGCAGACATCTGATTTATTTTCTCAACCTGTTTTCAGCTTCGTTAACATGTTTTTTTTCAGAATTTTATCTGCAGTTTTTTATAATTTCTGCAGCAGCTTGTTAGAGTGAAGATCAGACAGATCTAAAACAACAGCAAACAACGTCTGGTGAGTTCTGCAGCTTTACAGGAGAACCTACAGCTACAGCTTATCTCATTGGATTTTGTTTTTAATCTTTGCTCATCGTGTCTGTGTTTCTGCCTTCTGATGAGAACGGATCATCAGGGTCCAGATCCAACGTTTAACAGGAAGTTTTCTGTTTCAGAGCAGGTAAGATGTTTCTACCTGCAGGTGAATGTGTTCATTGGCTGGATGTGCTGAACTGATGATAAGGAACGTCTCAGCGTGGGATGTCTTATGATGTTTTTATATTATTGTCCTTATTTTTATCACATCAATTCATATTTGCAGGTTTATGACCAAAGCAAACTGAATTTAAAACAACTTAAACCACTTTGAGCACCTTAATGTGACTTTATAACGCCTGGTTCCAGTCAGTAAACCTTTAACTTTAAATCAGCTTATACGGAATAATTAATTGTTAACAGGTTTTAGTCAATTATAGTCAGTAGGAGAAGAAGTCATGTCAGTTTATGTTTTTGCATTAGTTCGACCACAGGTTGATGATTCATGGAGGAGGAAATAAACAAGAAAGTGTTGTCCCAGAACAAAAGCTGAGGGGAATTTATCATGATACCTGGACTTTTTTGGACCCACATGTAAAATCAACACAGAGAAAGGTTTAAAGTAGAGACCTTCAACCGTGGTCCTGAATGATCACTGTCCTGTGTGTTAAGGATGTGTCTCTGCTCCAGAACACCTGACTGAAATGATTTCATGACCTCAGCAGCCATCAAAGGATGCAGAGGCATGTTAATCATCCATCTATATAAGTCAGGTGTGTCTAGGCATGGAAGCACCTAAAACATGCAGAACAATGAGGACCAGGGTTGAAGACCTCTGGTCTAAAGGACTTATTCTAACATAAAACAATGGCAGCTCTGGGTTCTGGTAATAAGCTCCGCCCACCAAGTTAACCTGCAGCAGAAAAGCCTTTATTAAAGCAACAGACCTTAAAAGGTGAAGCTCGTTGATGTTTTCAAGAACAGTTTCTGGTGGGATCGGCGACCTCTGAAATTCCAGTTGTTTCTGTGAATTATTGCCTAATTATTACTGCTTTTCTTTCTTCGCAGGTTTTCCACATGAGTTGCGGGTTGCGGTTTTTTGGCCTTGTTTCAGAAAGTGGAACAGATTGTTTCGACTCTAAACTAAGTGACACTGCCGCACTTCGGACACCAGCTGAAATATCCCTCCGCCTCATAACGCACTGGAGCTCATCCTGCCATAGGAGCAGAGTGACTAAAGTCATAAGGAGCAGCGCCACCACCATGCTTCACCTTGGGTTTAACGTTTGTTTGGTGATGTGCAGAGTGGTTTTAACATCAAACATGACTCGTGGTATTCATCCATGGGTTCATCAGACCAGAATAAACCAAAATATAACCAGAATTTCAGTTTTTTCTGGATAAATGGCATCCATCTTGCCTCCCTGCCACACAGATCACGAGTAACCAGTCAGTAGCTTCTCAGTTATTAGAGCTCTATTATTTTAGTGTTTTTATTTCACCGCTACCTTTTTTGGGGGAGAGTTCAATCACATCTGAAGTTCCAGTTGTTTCTGTGAATTATTGCCTAATCATTACTGCTTTTCTTTCTTTGCAGGTTTTCCACAGACAGACAGACAAAATAACCGAATCGTTCAGTGAGTTTCTTCAGACTTCAGTTCAGTTTCACTTTTCAGTAAAAACATTTTTTCTGAATAATAATAAATATTCCTGAACATTTTACAGCCTACAGCTCCAATGAGTTACTGTCTGAAAGTAAGTTCAACTGGGAGAAAGATTTTACCTTCAGACCTCAAATTAAATATCTGTGACTTGTTTTAATGAAAGTTTCATTTTGGTAGCGGCCAACGACGATGAGCCTTCCTGCAGCAACATCTATGAAGTTCTGTCTCCTGTATGTGAGTTAAATAACAAATAAAATCAAAATAATGAATCATAAAGACCAAAACAATTTCTTTCAGGATTAAAGGGAACCTTGTGCTGAAAGACCAGCTTCCTAAGTGCTTAAGGGTTTTCTGCCATAACTCCTGTTCTCTGATCCCAGTTCTAGCTGAAGAATAACAGACCCATAGCATGATACTGCCACCACCATGCTTCACTTTGGGTTTAACTGTAATGTTCTGTTTTGGTTTTTGATTATGTTGCTTCTCTCATGCCTTTGGGTTTATTTCCTTGGTGGTTTCTGTCTTGTTTTAGGGTTTAGTCATTATTGTTTCCACCTGCCTGTCGTTGATTAGTCCTTCCCTGTTCACCTGTCTGCTCGCCTATTTATTCCTGCCTTAGTTCTCTGCACGCTGCGAGAACGTCTCTACTCATTCCCTACACTGAAGTGGTCGGTAAGAGCTTCCCAGCCTCTGTTATATTTTTGATGCCCTGTCTGTTTTTGCCCGAACTGTTTTCTGTTTTTGGAGTCCAGTACCTGTTAACCCCAGATTGTGTTCCTGTTTTCAATTCAATTCAATTTTATTTATATAGCGCCAAATCATGAAACATGTCATCTCAAGGCACTTTACAAAGTCAAGTTCAATCATATTATACAGATTGGGTCAGATTATACAGATTGGTCAAAAATGTCCTATATAAGGAAACCAGTTGATTGCATCAAAGTCCCGACAAGCAGCATTCACTCCTGGGGAAGCGTAGAGCCACAGGAAGAGTCATCTGCATTGTACATGGCTTTGCTGCAATCCCTCATACTGAGCAAGCATGAAGCGACAGTGGGAAGAAAAACCACCCATTAGCGGGAAGGAAAAACCTCCGGCAGAACCGGGCTCAGTATGAACGGTCATCTGCCTCGACCGACTGGGGTTACAGAAGACAGAACAGAGACACAACAAGAGAAACAAAAAAGCACAGAAGCACACATTGATTTTCCCCCCTAAGTCTGTTAATAAACCTTTTTCTTTGAGCGCAGCTCCGAGTCTGGTTGAATAACAGGTTCACTCTAAACAAGCCATTACATTAACATGTGTTTGGTGATGTGCAGAGTGGTGTTCACATCAAACATGACTCTTGATATTCATCCATGGGTTCATCAGACCAGAACAAACCAAAATATAACCAGAATTTCAGGTTTTTCTGGATAAATGGCATCCATCTTGCCTCCCTGCCACACAGATCATGTGTAACCAGTCAGTAGCTACTCAGTTATTAGAGCTCTATTATTTTAGTGTTTTTATTTCACCCCTACATTTCTGGGGGATGGTTCAATCACAGTCACAACAAACTGGGAGATAAGATTCCTGTTTTCTCTCTCAACAGAAAATTGTCAGACTGCATAAATAGATTGAAAGCTGCAATGTGGACAAATAGACAAATTACAAGGCTGAGAAGCTCAGCAGTGGAAAGAGAGAAGTAAAGATGGCTTCCACAGGTAACCTCTCCACAAGGAGAGGAGATCATCACCAGATCAGATGGCTGGTCACTGTTGATTCCTTTCATCATATTGGAAAGTTGTGTGGGAGGAAAAGCTGTAGTACAGAAAGGCAACAAGGATACCTGCAGCCTTGTGAAGCTTTGAAGAGAGATCCCATTCATTCATTATAGCACCACTGCTCACACCATCTACTTTGAACATGAAGCGAACTGAGGACAAATTTATGAGAATGAGAGGAAGGCCTTAGTAGAAAGGAAACAAGAGCAAAGAGTATTTGGGATTTTTTTTATTCATGTGATCCTCCTGATCTTGCACAGTTATTCAAAAAGGAAAACTCCAGAAAAATGTCAGACTCTACCTTTAATGCTTGTTAAAGCAAAACTCATCACAGCGGGACAGTTGAGGGTGCATGCCCCCCCCCCCCCTCCCCAAACCCAGCATTGTTGATGATTATTATTATTCATATTTAGTGGTGGGTTGTATCTGCGGCACATTTTTTGTAGGAGAAAAAGCGTTCCCATTGGTTCTTTTATTGTGCAATTTGACCGGTCGGACTACACACTGTGCTTGACTCGGTCTGCTAGCTAGACACAGGCTACAAGCCACTGGGAAGAATAAAGAAAATAGGCAGCTTTATTATACACACCGGCTCCAACATAACTTGACAGTCAGTCAAAAGAAAAAGAGGGCAAGTAAAAATGGTTGTTCATGCACACGCAGCACTGCAGCTGGGCAGCTATGCAGAGTCGCTGATAGGCATGGATGGCGTTCCAGGGCTGTCAGCTTCTCGTTCATTACTATGGACTACAATAAAGGGATGTATGCACACAGCAGGAGGAGGCATAACTCTGGCTAAAGTTATGAGTAAATCCTGAATGCTGACCCAGAATGGACTGATTGTAACTTAAGTATAATCACTTATAAAAACAAACTGTTAGATATATCATTAGGGTTACATAATAACAATACGAAGCCTTGATTTTTATATTCACCCTGACCCAGCAAGAAATGAGGTGAGGTTTACTGTAATAAGCAGCAGCAGGGTCCTGTGATAGTAGAGGCACTTTCACCTGATATACAGGTGACCTTAAAAGGTCTGGCTATGACACAAAACAATAAAAACCTTTTCTGGGAGCTTCGAAATGGATTTGAATCAAGATGTGTAAATTAGAAGGTGCTTGGTTTGGGGAAAATCAAAGCATTTGTTCATGTAGTACCTAAAATATTTAAAGGTAATTTAGATCACCATATTACTTTTCATACCTGCAGCTGGTCCAGTTCTCTGCTGACAGAAAATGTTTTGTGCAAAAAACTGGGAAAATATAACACGTCTACACAATAAGTTCAAAGTGAACCTCCCTCTGCTTTACCACATTTTCTGTTCTGATTGAAAACATTCAGCTGTTTAAAGGTGCAGTAATAAATAGAAATGAACCATAGCAATTGATCACAAATGCAAAGAACTATCACAGATTAATTAACCCCTTTATTTTTTCGAACAATATGCATAATATGTAATATCATATAAACAACAACAACAAACAATGATGTTCTGTTATATTTTCCACTCCTGCAAATAAGTTTTCTGTGGTTTGTTTCAACTTTGTTTCATTAAAATTAGAAGTTAATCATTAAAATTGGTTAGTTAACAGTCAGAAGTATGCATTTCACAATTTTTGCCCATTATATCCTAGGATCGTTAAATCCTTTATATTGATATCACTATAATTAGTTGCGTCAAATTTCATTGGACTCTGGACCCCTCTTTAGGCCCCCCTAATTCTCCGGTGCCGCCACTGATTAGGATGTTGGACAAAGCAGAAGAAGAAAACATATGTTGAGCCTTAAGAAGCGGCAAAAACTGCAGAAACATTTCTGAGTAACTTTATTAATTTGTTTTTACTAATTTTTTTTATTTTTTATATTAGTTTTATTTTGTTTGTTTCAGGGGATCCAGACCTGCAGAACCTCAGCAACTACAACCCGGAGCGACTTGACAGTGAGTCCACCAGGCAGCAGAACCGCAGACCAGGTTCTGGGTTAAACTGTTCACTTATTCAGCCGCCGCCTACTTTTTCAACAGCGGCACACTGTTTTGTCTTTGCACTTCCGGTAAGCCGCCAATTCACTGGTGTCAGTATCAGAAAATGGAGAAAATGACATGGGAAGAAACTATTACGTCGTTCAAAAGCTTTAAGGTAACGTGTGTTACTCATTAAATGGCAGGACTCTCATGTCTCACTGAAACATGCATTTCTCTGACTTCACACACATTGCATTCTTCACACAATGAATGGTCTGCAGGTGATCTGTTCACAGCGCTGTCCGTTCTCAGCTCAGGTAAATCCTGCCTTCTGTGGAGACGTTTCAGCTTCTTTCTCAGCTTCTGGGCATCTGTAATTCCTTCTGCCGTTATCAGAGCAGCAGGAAAAGCTGGAACAATGCTGAGCAATTTAATAAAACTGTTGAAAGTTAGCCCGGTGATTAACGACCTGCAATACTGTGCAAGGTTTGTTTATCTGAATAAAACGTGACTTTATAATCACTACAATTATGTCAACTAGGTAACATTTCTCTTAATGAGCAGCAGTGTAATCTCAGGTCCCTGTGTTGTGGTTTGCTGTTCACAGTAGTGAAGGTCGGGGCAGTAAGAAGCCAAAGTTTTTTCAGCACACTACTGTGAAAACGCTCATTTTGTGTCTTGTTCTAACAGCTTAAATGCTATCAAATCCAGGCATTTTATTGATTTTAAAAGTTGCCATTTTACTTCACTGTAAGAGAGAGCAGCAACGAAGGCTAGAACTATTAGCAAAGCAGAAAGACTGGTTAACCGGAAGTGGTGCCGGCCATCCTGACTTCCTGAATAAGGTGACTTGGCTTTATTGTGGTCAGTCTGATAATGAAAGGCCTGGGATTTAAACCTACAACCCTCTAGCTGTGCTGACGACCATGTAGGCTCACATAAACCCTCTATAAAGGAAAAGTGTGAATCAGTTATGATTTAATAAGCTGATTGAGTTGTTTCTGGCTCCACCTACAGGAGCTTCATCATCCTGCCCAGTGAGGACTTCCTGATTCATGTTTAACAGAGAATATTCTCCTCTCATCTGTTTCCTTTGATTTTCACGCAGCATTTTGTTTCCAGTGTCTGAGATCAGGGTGGTACTGCTCGGAAACAGTCTTTCTGAGAGGATTGCTGCTGTAAACTTCATCCTGGAGGTGCCGCTGTTCAGCAGAAAGGAGGAACCAGACTATACGCCCGTCAGAGGACTGTTTAATGACCTGGAATTGGTTCTGATCAACACCCCAGATGTTCTGGACCCCAACATGTCTGAAGACAAACTGACAGAGTTCATGGAGAACACTGTGAGACTTTCTACTCCTAGACCTCATGTGTTCCTGCTGGTTCTGCAGCCTGAAGACTTCACTGAAGAACACGACCAGCGGCTCCACAGAGTCCTGAAGCTGTTTGCTGATCGGCCGTTTGATCACGCTCTGGTTCTTCTATCAACGCCCAAAACCAAAGCCTTGCACTTCATGAAGAAGAACAGGCTGCCTCCCTGCTTGAAAGACCTGATCAAAGTGTGTGACTACAGGTTCCCGTGGAGGTAGAACCTGGAGCATCAGCAGCTTTTCACATGCTTGATTCAGCTTTTTAAGAAGAACAATGGAGAACATGTGAAATTTAAAGCAGGAAACCGTTGACCTGTAAAACCTGGAAGAATTTCTTCCTGAAGAAATTTCTCTTGTTTAAATGTATATAAAGGTTTTCCAGATTTTTTGGTCCACATTTGTTCCATTTTTTCATTTTAAATTGAAGGTCACTAAACTTTTAAGTAAAATAACTTTATGGTGTTTAATATTTACTTGTCTATGTTTATTGAATGAGAAATACATCTCAGAATAGATGTATTTGTTTTTTTTTAACAGATTATTAATTTGTACTTACTTTGAAATTTTATTAATGAGTTTAGCTTGCAACTTACTTTTTGAGCAATGTAAATAAAATCAATCTTTTCTGTATTGATTGATTTCTTTTTTTTTCTTGGGATTTTTTGCGGCTCTAGTGGCTCGCTTTTTCTGAAAGTAGGCTGACAGGAAGGGGGGTGGAAGAGGGAGAGAGACATGCGGCAAAGGACCGCGAGTCGGATTCGAACCCGGGTCGATCGCGTTGAGGACTAGGGCCTCCGTATATGGGTCGCGCTACCTGCTGCGCTGCAAGCGCGCCCCTCTTTATTGAGTTTTAAGTAATAAATTAACTCAGTTTTAGTGTCAGACTTGCTTTGTCACAGTTGTGGTTATATGGCTCTTATTTCGGGAAATTTCATTTCAGTACAGCCCATTAAGAGAAAGACAAACACGGGTAGATGGGAGACTGTGGCTGCAGCCAAGCCAGGCACCGCCTTCTTGCAGAGTGGAGAAATGACTGCAAGAAATGCAAGAAAAACCGTCAGCACAAAAGCAAACACACAGAGCAGACACAGTTCAGGTGGTGAGGCACATATGGGATGTATTTATCAGCATGTTTGTGTGTCTCCTGTCACCATCTGCCAGCGACAGTTTTAGATGGTATGTAATTAACAGTTCAGAAGGGCATTGGTTGAGCAGGTGTGGAGCGGGGTAGAGCATCTTGTTTGCATAACATCCGGGATAATTTTAGATAAGCCAACCTCCAGTGCTAGCCATCAGGGTGCTGGATTCCATAACAAATAGATTGATTTGTGTCAGGCTGTCTGTGAAATTTGTGTCAGCCTTCAAGTCTCTGCTGGTCTGTATTCATTGCAAACAGCTGAATTTGTTGGACTTTCTACCATAAATCGAGCCAAAAACGTCCCTGACATCTTTCCAATCCGCCATTCAATTATAACCACAGCCGACATTCGATGCTGTGCAAGCATCGTATCCAGCTTGCGGTTTTGTTCACAAAGCATTTCAGTCTGGGTAATCACAGCTTGGTTTAGCCCCTCACACACTCCCTTACTAAAGCCAGAACTGCCACTGAGATTTTTTCCGAATTTGCCGATATATCAGGTAACTGGACCGCTCCACTAAGCAGAAATCCTTTTATCATAAATATCTATCATGTGTATCTTCCATATCCTCAATGGACAAAACAGACAGACATACCATCCTCCATACAGGATGGTCAAAAGGTTTCCTTTCTAATGAGACCCAGTAGATTTAATCAAGTCTATCCAAGCAGCATTCACTCCTCCTGAAAGAGCGTAGAGCCACAGTGGACAGTCGTCTGCATTGTTGATGGCTTTGCAGCAATCCCTCATACTGAGCATGCATGAAGCAACAGTGGAGAGGAAAACTCCCCTTTAACAGGGAGGAGAACCTCCAACAGAACCAGAACCAGGCTCAGTGTAAACGCTCATCTGCCTCGACCCACTGGAGGTTAGAGGAGACAGAGCAGAGACACAGGAAGAGAGACAAATATATATTTTGTTTAGGGCTGGGCAACAATTAAAATTTTTAATCGCGATTAATCGCATAATTTGCCCGATTAATCATGATTAATCGCATTGTATGCGCAAACTCCAAGAATGAATTCAAAAGTAGTGTAAAGAGCACTTTTATTTTAATGTTCTGCTGCCATATGATCACAAGTGTTGTAACATTTGTAGCACTTATCTTATTTTATACTGGATATTTTCAACCCATCAATTGAATTTTGTGCACTAGTTGATCTTTTCTTCATAAGAGAACAGCAAGCACTGCAGCCAAAATATGGCCTTTTTAGACCTGCTGTATATTAGCCAGTCCCTAAGCTTGATGTATCATGAAACTGTTGACCTTTTGGGTTTTGTGGTTTTTATTTTATTATTACAATTAAATAATAATAATAATAATAATAATAATAGTAATAATAATGTTATGTTCAGTGTTTTTTTCGCTAATCCACGTCTTATATATTTCAATCCTTATGTAATTTTGTCTGTGTTGTGTGCACCTGCCTGTTGCTTTAATCCTATAAATTTCCCCGTTGTGGGATAAAAAAAGGATTAGCTAATGTTATCTTATCTTAAATAACACTTTTTAATATATGTACTGGGTTCTTTCAAGGTCTTAATTACATGTTATGTGTGGGCTCCAGTAACATATGATAGATAATATCTACTTTGAAAGTTAACATGAACTGCTGCTGAAGATGACCACTGATCTACCTGGATGTTCCCTGGAGGACTGAAACGCCTCAGTCAGAGACTTCTGTGGGTCTGTCGGGGCAATGACAGAAGTTTCGTCTCCTCTCTCCGTTTCTGTGGCTCCACGTTTTCATGGTTTTTCACGTGCTTAGATAAATTTGTTGTGTTTCGACTGAAATGAACCGGCTTTTCACAAAACATACAGCTTGATTTCATTTACGGTATTAAAATAAAGCCAAACGGTGCTACTTCCCCTGTTCATGTTTTTCCGCTGCTGCGGTCTCTCTCAGCTGTTTGTGTGTTGAGTTTGTGTGAGAGCTGAGTGGGCGGGCCAGGCTGAGCAAGTTAACGCGTTAACTTGCCCAGCCCTAATTTTGTTTTAAACATAAGCATTGCTAAATTTTTCTTTTACTTTTAAAAACTCATAGTTACAAAACGGAAGTGGTGCAGGGCCTAAAAATTTAACTTTAGGTTGAAAACGGCAGTGTTGTATAAAGTACTGAAATCTCAGAGTCAATTAAAAGTATAAGTACCTCTTCAAAATATGACATTGGTAAAAGTCCAAGTCACTGACTGAAATGTTACTTGAGTAAAAGTCTTAAAGTATCTGAAATGTCTTGTACTTAAGTATGAAAATTACTGTAAAATTAGATGTACTCAAGTAATGTAATAAAACGTATAAGTAAAACAAAGCAAATGCGGTTTTAATGACTTTTTTTTTTTTATTCAATTCAATTCAATTTTATTTATATAGCGCCAAATCATGAAACATGTCATCTCAAGGCACTTTACAAAATCAAGTTTAATCATATTATACAGATTGGGTCAGATTATACAGATTGGTCAAAAATGTCCTATATAAGGAAACCAGTTGATTGCATCAAAATCCCGACAAGCAGCATTCACTCTTAGGGAACCGTAGAGCCACAGGGAGAGTCGTCTGCATTGAACATGGCTTTGCTGCAATCCCTCATACTGAGCAAGCATGAAGCGACAGTGGGAAGAAAAACTCCCCATTAACGGGAAGGCAAACCTCTGGCAGAACCGGGCTCAGTATGAACGGTCATCTGCCTCGACCGACTGGGGTTACAGAAGACAGAACAGAGACACAACAAGAGAGACAAATAAGCACAGAAGCACACATTGATCCAGTAATCTGTTCTACATTAGATGGTAGTAGCGGGTGAGCCGTCTTCTCTGGATGATGTCACAGTTAACAGAACGCCAGACCAGGTGTACCTACTATGAAGAAAAAGAGAGAGAGCAAAAAGTTAAAAGCTGAAATGACGACAGTCATTTCAATGTAATACAATGCAAAACTGGAGAACAGTAGAAATCAGTAAAGTGAGAAAATTAGACCCTGATGTCCTCCAGCAGCCTAGGCCTATCACAGCACAACAATAGAGATAGCTCAGGGTAACACGAGCCACTCTAACTATAAGCTTTGTCAAAAAGGAAAGTTGTAAGATTAGTCTTAAAAGTAGACAGGGTGTCTGCCTCACGGACCAAAACTGGGAGTTTGTTCCACAGGAGAGCAGCCTGATAGCTAAAGGATCTGCCTCCCATTCTACTTTTAGAGACTCTAAGAACCACCAGCAGACCTGCAGTCTGAGAGCGAAGTGATCTGTTAGGAACATACGGGGTAATCAGAGCTCTGATGTATGATGGTGCTTGATTATTAAGGCCTTTATACGTTAGAAGGAGAATTTTAAATTCTATTCTTGATTTAACAGGAAGCCAATGAAGGGAAGCTAAAATTGGAGAAATATGATCCCTCTTGTTGATTTTCATCAGAACTCTTGCCACAGCATTTTGGATCAGCTGAAGACTTCGAACTGCATTTTGTGGACTTCCAGATAGTAAAGAATTACAATAGTCCAGCCTTGAAGTAACAAATGCATGGACTAGTTTTTCAGCATCACCCCTGGACAGAATGTTTCTAATTTTGGCGATATTCCTGAGGTGAAAAAAGGAAACTCTGGAAACCTGTTTAATATGGGATTTAAATGACATGTCTTGGTCGAAAACAACACCAAGATTTTTAACTTTATTACCAGAGGCCAAGTTAATGCCATCCAGATTAAGTGATTGATTAAGAACTTTATTTTTTGAAGACTCTGGCCCAAAGATTACAACTTCTGTCTTGTCAGAATTTAAATGCAGGAAATTTAAAGTAATCCAGCTTTTGATGTCATCAAGACATGACTGCAGTCGAAGTAACTGATTGGATTCATCAGGATTTATGGATAAATATAGCTGAGTGTCATCAGCATAACAGTGGAAATTAATCCCATGCTGTCTGATAATTTTGCCAATCGGAAGCATATATATAGTAAATAGAATTGGTCCAAGGACTGAACCCTGTGGTACTCCACAAGTGACCCTAGAGTTTGAAGAAGATTTATTATTAACATGAACAAACTGGAATCTGTCCGACAGATAAGATTTAAACCAGCCTTATGCTTTTCCCTTAATCCCTACAGTATGCTCAAGTCTTTGTAGGAGAATATTGTGATCAACTGTATCAAATGCAGCAATGAGATCTAACAGGACAAGTATAGACACAAGTCCATTATCTGAGGCCATGAGAATATCATTAGTGACCTTCACCAGAGCTGTTTCAGTGCTATGATGAGCTCTAAAGCCTGACTGAAACTCCTCAAGTAGGTCATTACTTTGTAAATGTTCACATAGTTGATTAGCAACTACTTTCTCAAGAATTTTAGATAAGAAAAGAAGATTAGATATAGGTCTGTAATTTACTAACTCATCTTGATCAAGAGATGGTTTCTTAAGTAAAGGTTTAATAACAGCTACTTTAAAAGCCTGTGGTACATATCCATTTACCAAGGATAGATTAATCATGTCTATTAGATGTTGGTAAACCTTCAAAGTTAAATTCCCTTAAAATAATATAAACAACCAAGTGCAGGAGAGATTTAGACCAAGTTTAGACAGAAAATACAACCTTTTTGTAAGCTTTCAGTTTTCCTTCTTCAAGTAAGGTCAGTGCTATGCACTTTACAATTGTACACAACCAAATGCAGGTAAAGGGGGTGTATACTAAGAACATGGTTAAGTGATAAATTATTATTATTATTGATAGTTAACCCACAGGAAGTGTTAAACTTGCTAATAGATACACCTGCGGTTGCAGGTATCATTTAGTTAAGAAAATTAGGACACCCGGCTCTACTATTAGATCCTTTACCTATACCACAAGGTTAATTTAACCTGCTTTACTACTGAACCACCTTCTTATCCTGTTGGTGGTCATCAGGTGCAATTCTAGGATCTGACCTTTAGGGGTGCTCAGGTCCCAGTGTTGACTGTGATTCCTGGCATGAACAACAGGCTTTCCATTTTTAGTCCAGATGTAAGATTCTTAGAGTTGACAAATTTTTAAGCTAAAACTTGTCAAACAAGCTACAATATAGGCCCATCCAAAAGCAGTGACAAACAGCTGAAATGTTTTCACTGGATAAAACCTTGTGCATTTGTAAAACCTGCATGATGGCAATAGTTAGACTAGCTATATTAATAAAAGTGAGGAATAATTTCCCTAAAGACACAAAACTAGGGTTATGGCACTGATGCACAAGGGTTGCTGTTACTACATTTAATAGTAATTGTCTCTCTTGCTTACAAGATAGAGAAATCTAACAGTTTGTGTGTGTGTGTATATATGTATATATATTAGAACATCATCAGACGCAGAAGAAAAGCAATTTTCCATCTTAGTCTATGGTGAAAATGTTTTATTTCAATTTCTTCCTGATATAAATTTGGTTTAAAGGATTATATCTAGGGCTGGGCAAAAATGAACGATTCACTTTATATACCTCAGCACCTTTTCCTCCTTTTGGCACCTTCTTTTGATTATTGAGCCGATGTGACACCTGAATTTCTCCACTGTGAGATCAAAAAGTCTATCTTATCTTAAAATCTTTAATCAAAATGAATTGCATGATTTACCTGATCATTCACGATTATACGGAAACTCGAATGTTGGAACGGCAGCAAAATTGCAAGCGAACCCACAAAGTGGAATTCATGTTCACAGCAAGGCAGACTTGTAGTCACAAATATTAGTTATAGTCACAAGAATTCGGACTCACAGCTTTCAGTTTTACACTCATATAACAACAATACTAACCCACAATTTTTTTACACACATGTAACAGAAGAATTTTGCGTTTGAACTTAAATGACTTGATATAAATGTATTCATATAAAAATATGAATGTTTTTAATCATACAAACATCTTTTTGACAGCTCCCTTATTCCATAATCGACCAGGGCATTGATGCGTTATTGCCACCTACTGTTCCGGAGTACGTATGAGTCAAACCACTACACTGCAACTAATCCATGCGTTTATCTTTAGTAGAACTGATCACCGCAAAGGTGTTTTCACAGGTCTGCCTAAAACGTGGATCAGACAGCTGTAGCTGCTGCCCGCGTCCTCACTAAGACTAAGAACATAGAGAACATGGACCCGGTTCTGAAGTCCTTCCACTAAGACTAAGAACGTAGAGAACATGGACCCGGTTCTGAAGTCCTCACTAAGACTAAGAACGTAGAGAACATGGACCCGGTTCTGAAGTCCTTCCACTGGCTCCCTGTATCTCAGAGAATATACTTTAAAATCCTTTTGTTAGTCTATAAATCCCTGACTGGCTTAGCACCAGTCAGGGATTTATACACAGGGAATGCCTGTGTATAAATCCACAAATCCAAAAACACAAAAATAATCCTTAGTGAACAATGTTTTTTTTTTAACATAGCGGTGGCGTGTCTTCCTCTCTGCTGAGGCGCTGTGTGTCCGACTCCGCTTTCAGATGTTACACAAACATGTCTGAACATCCATCCATCTGTTTTCTGACTCGCTTAATCCCTCATGGGGTCGCGGGGTTTCTGGTGCCTATGTCCCGATATAAAATAATTGTAGCCGTCCAGTGGTTTCAGGGGCTTTCGTGCTCTCTCGTCTGTACTGGCCTGCCGTGTTTATAAGGCAGCTGTATATGTCGCGGTACGGAACACTTGGCAGCATTTCACAGACTCGCTCCGTCCCTTCAGGCTTTTGCTGTGTGGATCTGGCAATCTGATACCATCAACCATCAACTTACTCTTAAAACGATCTTGTGATACGTTATCTAAAGAAGAAAAATACGTCGAGAACTCGGCAGTTTCCTCTGTTTGTGCCCGCTATGTGTTCGTCCGGCGTGCATGCGCAAAAAACCCGGATGAAAACAATAGCAAGGAACTGGTCTATAGCCAATATAAAATATAAACCGTTCCGCTCCTGTCCAAGAGGTCACGTGATTCGAGTTTTATATATATATATATATATATATATATATATATATATATATATATATATATATATATATATATATATATATACCATTGGATATGCACTCTCATGTAAGACATGAGCCTGTCATATATTATGGGAGTCTCCTGACCAGTCCATGTCTTCTGTCAAGCAAATTGCTAATAAGTTAGTAAATCCCTAGAGATATCCTTTATGAATTTGCATACTGAACTTTGTTTTTTTAAAACTCAGATTAAAAGAAACAGTTCAGATTTAACTTTTCAGACAGGCATTCTGAATCCACGACTGCATCTGTTGAGCTCATGTTGAGAAACAATTCATTAGAACAGCTGAAGCGCTTCGGACACAGATGCCACATGTGCAGAAGAGAACATGTGCACAAATATGTGCTTATTAAACCAAATATAGTCAAAATATGTCTGTTGTCTAGATTTATCCTGTATTTTCTTTAGAATATATAGAAATGCACAGAAATGCACAGAGATAAACCCCACCCTCATTTTTTATCTAAGACACTCTGTCTGAATTATAAAACAGCAACATTTTACATTCAATTATACATTTGACAGATACATTTATTGTGTTTACTCTGCACTGGAAGTAGAATTGTAACTAATACTAACAGCATTTCAAATATTATATTCAAATTTCAACAAATGTGCAATTGGGTTGTAGTTGCTCTCTTTAGCCCATTTAATGTAATTTATCTTAACATTCCAAACACATTTCTTACGTCATATATCTGAAGTGTAAATAACAGCATCTCCTTACTTACATCTTCTCAGACAGCTAATTATTTCCCTAACAATAGTGAGTTATCAATGTTTAAATGTCCAGTAAATCTTAATACATAAGGAGCATGGAGGACCCAATACTGTACTTTGAGGAAGATGGGTCACCAAGACTTAATTGTTACATGAGTGGTTGTCCATTTCATTATTGAAATGAGAACACATTAATATACTATTGGAATATACTAGTACGACTATTAAAGAACAGCAGATTAAACGTTAAGATATGTAAAGGCCTATTATAGTAGCCAGTTTAACACTGCGCTAATTTAGTGTTGATCCGTTGCTGCTTAATTATGACGAGCTGAGCGGCTAACATCGTACCTGTTGTTCGCTTGTCAAATGAATTCCAGCGTTCTTCTTCTTGTCCAAAAAGAAACCGTTTTAGGCGGAAGAACCATTATGAAGGTCTCCATTTATTCCATGACAGCAACATTAGTTCACAATGACTCCGCCACAGCGGTCAAAAACTTGTATGCCCTTCCGGGTTCAACACCTGTCAACTACCCGTCACCTCTTGGTTTATATACAGAAGCAGACAGCCCCATCTGGTGACCAAAACCCAAAATACACATTTGGCTCCAATACACCGGCCCCTAATTGGCATAATAAACAAATATGCCAATTCCCAAAACAATAATAGTACAGGAGGCAATATGTGACACAAATGCAACATTAATACATTCATTTAGACACCATACAACAGACAAAGTTTGGAAATTGGTCTCTCAATAATATTGGACTTTGTTTTCAATTTCACTGATCTCACAAAACCACGACTATCTGGAAACACTTCCAAAACCTTCCCAAGAGGCCAGGATCCTCGAGGTGCAGAAGGATCCATTATGACCACAATATCTCCCACAACGAGATTTTTCCTCCTTTCGTTCCATTTCTGCCTTTCTTGAAGCAAAGGTAAATATTCTCGAACCCATCTCTTCCAAAACAGGTCAGCCAGGTATTGTACCTGTTTCCATCTTCTTCTTCCATACTGATCCTCTGGTTTAAACGTTCCAGGCGGAAGTGAAGGTTTTCCTCGGAGTAAGAGCAGGTGATTGGGGGTAAGTGGCTCCAAATCGTTTGGATTATCTGAGAGGGTTGTAATAGGGCGATCATTCAAAATGGCTTCTGCTTCGCACAATACTGTACTTAGTCCTTCATCATCAAGAATTTGCTGACGCAGCACTGAGTTAAGTACCTTTCTCACCAGCCGAATCATTCGCTCCCAAACACCACCAAAGTGTGAAGCAGCAGGTGGATTAAAAATCCAATTAATTTCTACCTGTGCCAAAAATAACTTTATTGTGTCCTGATCTAGATTAACAATAGATTCTTTCAATTCTCTCTCAGCACCAACAAAGTTTGTTCCATTATCACACCATAACTGTTTAACTTGTCCTCTTCTGCTGATAAATCTCCTCAATGCATTGATGCAAGAATCTGTATTAAGAGTAGCTGCAATCTCCAAGTGGACGGCTCGACTTGCCAGGCAAGTAAACAAAACACCATATCTCTTGCAGTATGTCCGTCCTCTTTTAACTTCAAATGGCCCGAAATAATCAACCCCAGTATTAAAAAAGGGGGGATGATCTGGGAGAATCCTTGCAACAGGCAAATCAGCCATTTTTTGCATTAAGGGCCGACTGTTATATCGCCTGCAGATGCTGCACTCACCAATAACCTTTCTCACAGCAGAATTTCCCTTCGTAATCCAAAACCTTTTCCGTACAGTTGACAGTGTGTGTGTCCGTCCTGCATGTCCAAGAACTTGATGAAAATGCCTGAGGATTAACTTGGAGATGTGTTGTTCTTTGGCCAGAATTATTGGATGTTTTACTTCATCTGGCATTGCACTTCTATGAAGACGGCCTCCAACTCTTAAAATTTCATCTTCCAAAACAGGATCTAACATATAGATAGAGCTCTTACGGCTCACTTTAGAGTTGTGCGACAGAGCTTCAATCTCATGTTGGAATTTTTGCTGCTGACAGTACACAATGATGAAGTTCTCTGCACTTTGGAGCTCTGCCAATGACAAACTTCCACCTTTTGAGTGATTAATGATTCTTTGGCACCTTCTTGTGTTCATCTGATGTACAACCGGGTTATTGTCTATTACAGAGTCGAGCTGTTTTCGCCTTCTACATTTCTTCTTTAATACACACTTCAGCCTTATGTACCAGGCCACTGCTCTTTTAAGTCTTCTCCAATCGGAAAAATGTGCAATAAGCTGGTCAGTAGGTGCAGGAGTGTCAAGGCCAATGATGTTAACTGCAGCCTCCTTCTTAATCTCTTTGTCGCCAACATCCAATTCTACATCAATCACCCCTTTAGGCCACTTTTCTTCATCTTTCCACAAGAACTCTGGTCCATCCAACCATGTCCTAGTTTTCAGAAATTCTGAAACTTTCATTCCACGAGACACATAATCAGCTGGATTTTCTTTTGTACTGACATGATTCCACTGAGTAGGTTCTGACAAATTTCTGATGGTTGCAATTCTATTTGCCACAAACGTGTGAAAGCGTCTGTCTTCATTATTGATGTATTTTAACACAGATGTGCTATCAGTCCAGAACACTGTTTTTTCCAGATAGATATTCAGCTCTGCTTTGACCATAGCATCCATCTTCACAGCTAAAACAGCAGCTGAAAGTTCAAGCCTCGGGATGGTGATAACTTTCAGTGGTGTTACTCTGGCCTTCCCCATAAGGAAAGCAACATGAATGATGTTTTCATAATTTATCATACGAATGTACACAACAGTTCCATATCCAGTTTCACTAGCATCTGAAAAGTGGTGTAATTGTGCATTCTTTATGGCTCCAAACCCAACAGGTTTTATGCAGCGGTCAACACTAAAGGTAGACAGTAGCGCAAGCTCCTCCAACCATCTTCTCCATTTGTGTAAAATGTCTTGTGGCAGTGCATCATCCCAGCCACAGCTTCTTTTACACAGTTCCTGCTGCATCAGTTTTGCTTGTAATGTCACTGGTGCTAGGAAACCCAGTGGGTCATACACAGAACTATTCACAGATAACATTCCACGCCTGGTCAGGGCTTGCTGTTTCAGCTTCATCTTAAACTGGAAGGCATCAGTCTCCACACACCACTGCAGACCCAAAGCTCTTTCCATTGGAAGCTTATCGATATCCAGATCCAACTTCTTCAAATCCTTTGCTCTCTGCTCTTCTGAGATGGCCTGCAGCACAACACGACTGTTGCTTATCCATTTCTCCAATATGAAGCCTCCTTTTTTGCACAGAGCAACAAGATCTCTTATCAAATGGATAGCTTCCTCTTCCGTGGCTGCACTTTTGAGACAATCGTCAACATAAAAATTCTGTCTCACAGTTTCTATGACTTCTGGTGGAAATTCAGTCTGATTGTCTTGGGCAGTTCTTCTTAAAGCATATGATGCACAGCTGGGGGATGAAACAGCTCCAAACAGATGGACCATCATCCTATAAGGTACTGGTTCCTGTGTAATGTCACCATTTGGCCACCAGAGAAAGCGGAGAAAGTCGTGATCTCTTTCGGGCACCTGCACTTGATGAAACATAGCTTTAATGTCTCCCATTATGGCTATTGACTCTTCTCTAAATTTTATAAGAACCCCCAGCAGAGTGTTGGTGAGGTTGGGGCCTGGCAACAACTCGCTATTCAAAGACACTCCTTTAAACACCGCAGCACAGTCAAACACCACACGTAAAGTTCTCTTTTTTGGATGGTAAACCCCATGGTGGGGAATATACCAAATTCTTCCATTGTCACAATGCAAAAGATCCTCAGGTACACGTTCTGCATATCTACATGAAATGATGTTATTCATATACTCCAAATACTCCTGGTGAAAGTCCTGATTAAGCTTGAATCTTTTCCTGAGACTTTGTATTCTCTGTTTGGCTACCACAAAGTTGTTTGGTAAACAGACATCCAGTCTTTTAAATGGCAGGTTCAAGCAATACTTCCCATCCTGCATTGCTGCAGATGTTTCCATAATATTGAGAAACTTTTGATCTTCTCTGGACATTTCTTGTTTATCAACTGATCCTTCACAGAAATCATGGTTGTACTGGCTCTTGAGCAGTTCCTCCAACTTGCTCACTGAAATTCTGTTGACTGTTACAGATGAGTCTTCTTGTATACCACTGCTATCCAAGGGCCCATTGACCACCCAGCCAAGTACAGTTCTGACAGCATAAGGGCCGTTATCTTGGCTGTTGATGACTTCCCATGGTTCTAATAACCTTGGAGCATTGGTACCAATTAACAGATCAACCTCAGCATTTATAGATGGCATGTGAACTCTTGACAAATGTGGCCACTTTATTAAATCTTCAGATGTCATCATATCATCTTTGGTCACAGACATTTGTCCCTGCGTGATAACTTCTGGCAGAGGATAAAATGTATTGCTCTCCAGACCAGCCACCTCAAGATTATGCAGAGAAAATGCTGAACTTATTTTAGCTTGGCCCATTGTTCGAAGAAGGACTTGTGTTCGCTTTCCAGTGAGATGCAGTTGATGCATTAGCCTTTCGGAGCAAAATGTTCCAGTGCTACCTGGATCCAAGAAGGCATATGTTTGGATAGTGCATTGTCCTTTCAATGCTTTAACCTTTACAGGGAGAACAGATAACATTCCACGATCCTTACCGGCCCCTGTATGGCCACATGTTGCATTCACAATTGATGAGGGTTCTGATATTCCTGTTTCACACTCAGGAGAAATTGTCTCTCTTCTTATATGTAGAACAGTTGGATGACATTCATTACAAATTTCACAAGTTAATCGTGCTTCACAATTCCTGCTGATGTGGCCCCACTGTAGACAGCCAAAACATAATCCTTTCCTTCTCAGCAGAAAGACTTTGTCCTTATGCAGTTTTCTTTGAAACTGTTTGCATTCTTCTAGTGGGTGAGCTTCTGAACAACAAGCACAACAGCCATCACTTCCTCTAGCTGCAGCATGTTGCTGATCAACCTCTCCTGAAGCACTCACAGATGTCACAGTGCTGGCCACTACGTTCCCCTTGATCTTAATCCCAGGTTGCCGTTGACGATTGATGGATGATGTACTGAAGCCGAAATCTTGTAATTCTCCAAAAAAAGGATCTGACAAAACTTTGACATGTCGCTCGATGAATGCAACCATATCATTAAATCCTGCCCGGTATCCAGTTGTCTCCATTATATCATAAGCTTTATTTCTCCAACGCTCTCTTAACTTGTATGGCATCTTAGCAAGGATTGCTCTCATATTTACGGGCATGTCCAGCTCCTGCACGTACTCCAGTTCTTCCATTACGTTACAGCAGCCACGCAGAAATAAAGAATAACTCTGTAATGCCCTAATGTCCTCAGTTCTTATTGTTGGCCAAGACAAAGCCTTGTTAATGTACGCAGTTGCAACTTTGTAAGGGTTTCCAAAATGTTCCTGCAATAATGTCTTTGCTACAGTATAACCATAGTCTGGATCCATATGTTGACAACTGCGCACCAGCTCATGAGGTTGACCTTTAGTAAATTGTTCCAGGTAGTACAGACAGTCTGCATTGGATGTTTTGGTTTCAACTCCTTGTTCGAAAGCTTTAATAATTGCTCTGTACTCTAAAGGATCACCATCAAAAACAGGAATGTCCCTTGGTGGGAGTGTCATACTCTGTTGCTGCTTTACCAAGTCTGCTGTGATTTCAGTTTGTCTGCTCATAATGGTAAGAAGTTCTCCAGGTAGTTGTAAGCTGTTTGATGGTTGGGTTATATTCTCATTGTGCTTAAAATGCTCTTTTGATTGTATTTGGGTGCCGCTGGCTTTATGTTGACCCCCCACAGGGGGATGGTTTGTTGTTATAGTTCTTTTTGGTCTTACATCCATAGGTTTATTTTCTTTTGATACCAGCTTTAATTCATTTCATCCAGTGCAAGCATCTCTTTTCTTTTCCTCAGTTTCTCCTCCTCTTCTTCAATAGCATGTCTTTCTTTTACAGCCTTCACACGGGCCAAAACTGAGGCCCTTTTAGCTGCTGCCTTTAACCTTACAGATGAAGTGATGCTGGAATTAACACTCCTTTTTGAATGCCCACTTGCATTTGACACACTGTCAGTAGGATTCACACCATCGTCATCTTCACCACCACCACCATCATCTTTGCTAATTGCAGTTTCAGAGAGCCACTTATTTACACTAGAAATACACTCATTATTAGCAATCATTTTTGCTTTAAACCAGACATCATGATTTTCTTTTTCATCATGTGGCAAAAATCCCAGAAAAGACTTGCGCAAACATTTAGCGTCATCACACAACTTAGTCAACATATCAAGAACACTTAAAACCTTTGTTCTTTCACCTTTAGACATTAAATCATTAATTTCATATCTTATTTTACCCGTTTTGTTTAATTTTAATTTTCGTTCTTTTTGTAATGTTTCAAGTTTTTCAGCCAAGGCCTTTTCTGTTAATTTAACAGTACGTTTCTGAGTTTCCCCAATATCCATTTGTTCAGTCTCAGTATTTTTGTCCATTTCCATGGTGCCAGGGTCCATTTGGAAGACAAACGCGCAAAAAACTACTAAATGAGCCTCATACGCAAAAGAGGCAATGCCCAATATTATTTAAACGACGCAATTACCAATGCATTAGTTTTAATGTGTGCACACAAAAAGAATAATGATGGCCATCAAAGATGTAGCGCTACACGTACCTCGTTGGGCGCCTGTTCACATTCCCTGATCCAATCCACGACTTTCAAAGCCCCAGGAACTCCATCCAGCGATCCGATCCTCCTCGATCACTGTTTGCCACCGCGTCCAACCGGTCCTTTTCTGGCGCCACCGCCGTCTGATGCTCTGGCTCTGTAGCGACAGCCCAGCCAGCAAACAGCAGCTCATCGCAGCCCAAAGTGTTTCAGTCTGCTCCACATAGCCTCCATCGCTTCGTTCAAAAACATCGGAGCTCCTCAAAGTCAAAAAAGGGCAAGTTTTTGACAGTATAGTAGCCAGTTTAACACTGCGCTAATTTAGTGTTGATCCGTTGCTGCTTAATTATGACGAGCTGAGCGGCTAACATCGTACCTGTTGTTCGCTTGTCAAATGAATTCCAGCGTTCTTCTTCTTGTCCAAAAAGAAACCGTTTTAGGCGGAAGAACCATTATGAAGGTCTCCATTTATTCCATGACAGCAACATTAGTTCACAATGACTCCGCCACAGCGGTCAAAAACTTGTATGCCCTTCCGGGTTCAACACCTGTCAACTACCCGTCACCTCTTGGTTTATATACAGAAGCAGACAGCCCCATCTGGTGACCAAAACCCAAAATACACATTTGGCTCCAATACCTATATTAAATTAATTTTGCGACCACATCAACAGATTAAATAATTTCTTACTTTTTTGGTATACCAAATTACTCTTGTAATGATGAAATAGTTTATGGGCTAAGCCCCTGATGATGAGAATGTCTAGCTCCGCCTCTGGTTTGTACTAATTTACTAATGGACAGTGTTGAAATCTATGTACAATAAAACCAATGTAAATATTGTTCCTCTGTTTTATTTGTCTTTATCCTAATTCTAGAAGTAGAAATAGTCAAATAAATAGCACTATTATTTTGTGGAACCCTAATCATAATATTATAACTACGCAAAGGTCTAAACAAGAATAGCAGTTCTTTAGGTGGCATCTAGTGTTCTTATACTGTATATTATGTAAAAGAAATTACACCTGCTATTTATGCCTGAACTGCCTCAAATGGTCGACGATAAATGAAAGCAATAATAACAATGAAATATTGGTAAAAGGGAACCCTCACCTTTTCTTTTTCAGATGGCTGTGGCTAAGAATCTGAATTTTTAATAACCTGCAGTCTTTGCTTTTCCATCTTTCCAGCAATCTTCAGAACCCTTGCCTGGCACAGAATATTAAGTTTTATAAAAGAGATTAGGTTTTTGTTGATAAAATGTGTTATACTTTAGAAATAAATGCTATTTTGAGATGCTAACATTGGTTACTTACATTTCTCAAGTTCCACAAATTCAAACACTCTCTCCTGCTTCTGTTCAGAACTGCACTGAGCAGCCTTGCAGATAATATTTAGTTTCTTAACTGAGACTAGTTTCTAGTCTAGTTTTAATTGTGGTAACGGCAGTGTCCCAGTATTCTCAAAACTGAAATCTCTCGCGCTCCAAGTACGTACGCACATGCACGCACACACGCAATAGAAAACAGCCAATCAGGAAGAGGGAAGGCGGGATTTAAGGCAGCACAACCAATGAGAGTGGGGTTAAAGGGAGTTGTCTACGTTGTCAATCAAAGACCAGGCGTGTTAGTGGTAGGCTGCGTGGAGCGCCAGGCCCCGCCCCCGCTGGCCCACAGCAGCGCTTCGGGCACGTCTCTCTCTCTCTCTTTTTTGTAACGAGTAACTAAACCAAATATTGAAAATGTATCGGAGTAAAAGTATACAATTAAGTTCGGAAAAATGGTGAAGTAAAAGTAAAAGTTATAAAAAATGTTTATACTCAATAAAAGTATAAAGTACTCCAAAATAAAGTACAGTAGTGAAGTATTTTTACTTCGTTACTATACAACACTGGAAAACGGTTGTTAGTTGTAATGTTTAATGTTTTGTTAATGTGATCTTATCAATACATTAAGCCAGGGGTCACCAACCTTTGTGAAACTGAGAGCTACTTGATTAGTACTGTGTCACACAAAGGGCCACCAGTACTAACCTAAACAGTACCCAGTAGCAGGCCAGCTGACAGCTTTGCCAGGGCCCGGGACAACGCAGTCTTTTTGGGCCCCCCCTCTACACTTGCCGCCACCACACACGCACACACACACACACACACACACACACACACACACACACACACACACACACACACACACACACACACACACACACACACACGCACACACACACCACAAAAAGGTCAACTTAACTGTATACTTCATGCCCTGGAAATCTCTGTATTTTATACTGGATACTTTCAACCCATCTATTGAATTTAGTGCACTGGTTGATCTTTACTTCATAAGAGAACAGCAAGCACTGCAGCCATAATATGGCCTTTTTTTACCTGCTGTATATCAGCCAGTCCCTAAGCTTGATGTATCATGAAACTGTTGACCTTTCGGGTTTTGTGACTTTTATTTTATTATTACAATTAAATAATAACAATAATGTTGCAACTCCAAAAAGAATCAGCCTAGTCGCTTGAGAGGGAAAGGTAGGGTCCTGTTTGTCTGACGCGCTGCCGTCGCTTGAGAAGAGAAGCGCACTGAATCCAGGATTATATAGTGAATAATTTATTATTCAGCGGCCTTCAACGTTGTTTACACTCAATTGGAAATAGGTCTATATGGCACATGATCTGTAGTTCATCTTAGCACGGCAAAACGGTCAACAAAAATTACGGCTACCCCGCTCCCCTCTCTCCTGTCAAAACCCTGGTACATGTAAGCACGCCTATTTTGAAGCAACCAGCCCCCTTCACCAAATGTGTCACATGACATGCACGCTACACATCACCATAGCAACCATTCACCATGTGACAAATAAACATAATACATTTATGGCTCCTACACACCAGCCCCTTTAATTATTACTCAATAATTAACAAACAACAATTCCACAAATAGGAGGCATAAATGCATTAGCAATAATAACTCACGATTTTAAAGCCTGCAAATTAATGTCCATCAATAAAGATAATATAATCCATGCTGGACTCTTGTTTCTTCATTTTTAAGCCATGAGTCAAAACCCAAGTTGAAAGAATCCTCGATCTCTACTGAGGCTAGTTCTCAACCAGTCTCAGCCTCCTGCAACAAACAGACCTTTGTAATAGGTCGGTCCAGGCAGCTAGTCCGAGTTTTTATTTGAACCTGTCGAACAAATCCTCTTCTGTCCGGGAAGGTTTGAACAACTCGTCCCATCAGCCATGAGTTCCGCGGCGCTGTGCTGTCCATGATGAGAACGAGGTCTCCTACACAGAGGTTCCTCCTTGCTCCTGTCCATTTTTGGCGCTCCTGTAGCTGGGGTAAATATTCTTTGACCCATCTTTTCCAAAAGAGATCAGACATATATTGCACCTGTTTCCATCTCTTGCGCGCATATATGTCTGTTGGCTGGAACACTCCTTGCGGATGAATCTTATAAACCGTTCCCATGGTCCTCCATGGTGCGAGCCAGCAGGTGGATTAAAGTTCCATTTTATTCCTTTCTGCAGCATAAAATCCATAATCTGATCACTGTTCCACTGTTCAATAGCTGTCCTTAGTTCTCGCTCTGCTCCTACAAAGTTGGTGCCATTGTCAGAACGAAGCTCTTGGACTTGACCTCTTCTTGCAATAAAGCGTCTCAATGCATTGATAAAAGAGTCAGTGTCCAGCGAGGGTGCAACTTCAATATGCACAGCTCTAATAGCTGGACAGGTAAAAATAACACCATATCTCTTCACAATGCTTCTTCTGCTCTTTACCTCAAAGGGCCCAAAGTAATCTACTCCCACACGAGTAAATGGTGGTTCATCAGGGATAATTCTTTCGCCGGGCAAATCTGCCATCTGCTGGTGAACTGGCATGGCATTCAGGCGGCGACAGATAACGCACTTTGACAGCACCTTCCTTATGGCTGTAGTTACCCCAGTTATCCAGTATCTCTCTCTTAACTTAGACAACATATGGTTACGGCCTCCGTGTCCCACTTGCTCATGTACATGTCTTAATAGAAGCTCTGAAACATGTAGATCTTTGGCCAGTATCACAGGGTGTTTCACTTCCACAGGCATAGACAATCTACTCAGTCGACCCCCAACTCTCAGGATTCCATCTTGCAGTTGTGGGCAAAGCTTTCGAAGATGACTGGAGATCTTAATGGGTTGTCCTTTCTCCAGACTGGCCAGCTCCTCAGGAAATTGTTTATGCTGACAGTACTTGATGATAGCCGTTTCACCCTGGTCCATGTCTTCCGCTGTGAGTAGTTTGGGTACAGTGGTTCTTTTAAACTTGTTCGTTTCCTTGTTCACATAGGACTCCTTTTGCTCTCCTGTGAGGTCAGAGTGTGCCATGGTCAGACATAACTGTCCCCTCTTCTTCACACAGGACAGAAGCCAGTCTTTTATTCTTAGGATCCATCCCACAGATCTTTTCAAACGTGTCCAGGATGAAAAATACTGGATCAAGCAAAATACTGGTTCCTCTTCTGCTTGTACAGCATTCACTATTGCTGTTCTCTTCACCTCAGGATCTTCAGGGGAAAGCTGTGGCTGATTACTGTCTACAGATTCATCACTGTTGCCTCCCAGTGGTCCATTTACAGTCCATCCCAGCATAGTCCTCGTAGCAAACGGTCCTCCATTTATACTACACACCACCTCTAAAGGCTCCAGGGCCTTTGGCACGTTGGTCCCAATCAGGAGTTCAATTCCTGCATCAATCTGAGGTAAGTGAATATTTTTCAAATGAGGCCATTTTTTAATATCCCTTTCAGTAGGAATATTTCCTTTATTCACTGGCATGGACTCCTGTGTGTACACTTTAGGCAACTCAATAAACGTATCTCCGTACAGTGCAGCCACCTCCAGCCCTAACAGTGTGTTGCTGCTCACAACCCTCTGTTGGCCCATAGTGCGCAGAAGAATGTGTCCTTTCCTCCCAGTCAGATGCAGTTTATTCATCAGACTCTCTGTACAAAAAACTGCTGTGCTACCTTGGTCCAAAAATGCATATGTGGTGACAATATGGCTTCCTTTTTTAGATTTTATTTGGACGGGGACGATCGGTAGCTTACAATCATGGTCTCCAGCCCCTGTAAGGCCACTTGACACCAGCGTGTTACCACAGACCTCTGCATCCCTCTCAGCTTGCTCTGAATCCTTTTCTTTGTGGAGTACAGTGGGGTGTTTCAGGCTACATTTTCAACAGGAAATCCTCTTGCGGCAATGCTTACTCATGTGTCCTATACACAAACAGCTGAAGCATATACCATTTTCCTTTAAGAAGTTTATCTTCTTCTCATGTGCCATCCTCCCCAACTGTCCACACATGATCAGTGCATGTCCTGCTCCACAGAGAATGCATGTGTTCATTCCAGTTGTTCCAATTTCTTTCTCTCCCTTTACAGGCTGAGGTTTGTTCTCCCCAGGTCCGACAGTGGTTGCAAAGCTGTCTCCTTTGGATCGTGACTGTAACTTTGGTTTGTATGTTCCTTTATTCGTTATTGTAGGAGAATCTTGGATCTGTCAGAATCCTGACTTGCTTTTCAAGGAAATCTACAATATCACTGAACTGTGGTCTTCTTCTTTGTTGTTCCTGCAGATCACAAGCTTGACTCCTCCATCTGTCTCTAAGTTTATATGGCAACTTCTTTATGATATTCAGCATATTAGAAGGCATGTCCAAGTCATGAAGATACTGCACATCCTCCATTGCATTACAACAGCCTCTGAGGAACAGACTGTAATCCTGCAGGGCATTCACATCCTCTGACTTTATAGTAGGCCATGAGAGGGCTTTGTTCATATAGCAATAGACAACCTTTTGCTCATTACCAAACTGCTCCTTTAATAAAGTTTTGGCTTTCAAATATCCATGGTCTGGATTCATGTATTGACAGCTCCTCACCAGTTCTTTAGCAAGACCTTTAGTATGCTGTTCCAGGAAGTACAAACGATCAGAGTTGTTTGTTGTGTTTCTTTCCACTCCGTTCTTAAAAGCCTTTATGAATGTATAATATTTTAATGGGTCACCATCAAATATTGGGATTTCTTTCTTTGGAAGAGCTGCGAGGCACTGTTGTTGAATTAACAAAGTTGTTATTTCGTTTTGTTTCCTCATAATGCCAAGAACATCCTCATTGGCTCCCAATTGTAATGCATCTTTATTTAAATTTGTGATTACTTGTTGATTAACAGATTGAATGTTAACTGGTTCTTCGTCCTTCTTTGTTATTTTTTGTTTTGCAGTTGCTAATGGATGAAACTCTTCTGCATCCACATTAAGTTGTTGAAAATTTCCCCCTTTCAAATAAGAATTCATTCCATCTGAAATCTTTGATGACCTTTTTCCACTTATGCTTTGTGTTTTCAGAATGTTTAATCTTGCCATCTTTTCAGCAATTTCAGTATCCAGTTGCAGTTTTTCTTTTGGTTTGCGCAGCTGTTCCTCCTCTTCTTCCAGCTGTAGTCTTGCTTTCCTTTTGCGAAGTTCTTCCTCTTCTATGGCATGCTTTTCCTCCAATAACTTCAGTCTTGTAGCTAAAGCAGCAAGATCAGCTTCAGCTCTTAAGCGTGCAGAGGATGTTGTAGAGCTCATGTGAGAAGTTTTGTGTGATTCAACGTTGGAAATACTGTCACTTGGTTTTACATCATCCTCATGGACATCACAAACATGTTCCACCAAAAACACAGACTCATTCCTTTCAGATGATTCTTGTTGTTCCTGTGAATTACTGCAGTCTTTTTCCGTTTCTTTTATCCATTGCTTTGTTTTATTCTGAAACGTTTCAGTGTACTTCATTATATTTAATAACCATTTAACTTGTTTATTAACTTCATCCTCTTTCAATAGTGACAACAATTCTTCATGAGCAGCTTTCGCACATCCACAAAGTTTATCCAATCTCTCCAGAAATTCTTTTACTTGAGACACATTTTTCTTTTGTTTCATCAACTGTTTCATTTCTGGTATCAATCCTTTCATTTTATTGACAAACCTTTTGCGTTCATTTTGGAGTTTTTCAACCTTATACATCAAAGCCTTTTCAGTAAGTTTGATTTCTCTTTTTTCCTCAAACTCCATTTCAGAACGCAAAGTACCACCATTAGTGTGACTCATTTTGACTTCTTTTGATTCAGTTTTTTTCTTTTTCAGTGAAAACTTTGCATCAAATATTTTCACATAAATTTCCAGTATGTGAAAAACACAGCATTTTCTTTCAACAAGGCGTCATCATAAAAGATTCCTTTGAAACTCCAAATCGTCGCTTAATCCACTATAAACAGACAGCAATCAAAGTGCGCGCAGAGCCATCAGCGCATGACATCCTTTTCCGACATGCGTTCATTCATTCAGAAAGCCATGAACACACCCTCCAGTGTTAATGCACACGGAATCTTTATCCATAACAAGCAAGAAACAGGTCTGGCTTACCTGTTCTTCATCATATGGCGTTTTGGGTGTGGCGGTTTGTCCGGCGTTGCAGGCGCGGCCGCACTTACTTTGCGTTGTCTTGGTTTATTTGTGGATTCCTGGATTGTGAGCGATGGCTCTCATTATAGTGCCTTTTTTTGTTGACAAAATGTTGCGACTCCAAAAAGAATCAGCCTAGTCGCTTGAGAGGGAAAGGTAAGGCAAGGCAAGGCAAATTTATTTATATAGCACAATTCAGTACAAGACAATACAAAGTGCTTTACATGATTAAGATATACCAAAATAATAAAATGTAGATAGAAAATAGAATAAAAGCAAGTAGGGATAGAATGTAGTAACAAAAAAGAACATTAAAAACAGTAAAACTGTTTAACTAGAACAGTCAAAGGCAATTTTAAACAGATGTGTTTTTAATCTTGATTTAAAAGAACTCAGGCTTTCCACACTTTTACAGTTTTCTGGAAGTTTGTTCCAGATAATTGGAGCATAGGAACTAAATGCTGCTTCCACATGTTTAGTTCTGGTTCTAGGTATGTGGAGTAGACTGGAGCCAGAAGACCTGAGTGGTCTGGAGGGTTGATACACTGATAACAAGTCTGTGATGTATTTAGGTGCTAAGCCATTTAAGGATTTATAGACTAACAGAAGTATTTTAAAGTCTATTCTCTGAGATACAGGGAGCCAGTGTAAGGACTTTAGAACTGGGGTTATGTGCTCTACTTTCTTAGTCTTAGTGAGGACGCGGGCAGCAGCGTTCTGGATTAGCTGCAGCTGTCTGACCCACTTTTTAGGAAGTCCTGTGAAAACACCGTTGCAGTAATCAATTCTACTAAATATAAACGCATGGATTAGTTTTTCCAGATCCTGCTGAGACATTAGTCCTTTAATCCTGGAAATGTTCCTCAGGTGATAGAAAGCTGACCTTGTAATTGTCTTTAGATGCTTTTGAAGGTTCGGGTCTGAGTCCATCACTACTCCCAGATTTCGGGCCTGATTAGTGGTTTTTAGCTGAAGCGACTGAAGGTGTGTGCTAACTTTTGATCTTTCCTCTATTGGTCCAAATATTATTACTTCAGTTTTGTTTTTATTCAATTGGAGAAAATTTTGGCACATCCATGCACTGATTTCTTCTAGGCATTTACTCAGTTCCTGAATTGGTTCATAGTCACCTGGTGACATGGTGATGTAGAGCTGTGTGTCATCTGCATAGTTATGGTAGGAAACGTAGGGTCCTGTTTGTCTGACGCGCTGCCGTCGCTTGAGAAGAGAAGCGCACTGAATCCAGGATTATATAGTGAATAATTTATTATTCAGCGGCCTTCAACGTTGTTTACACTCAATTGGAAATAGGTCTATATGGCACATGATCTGTAGTTCATCTTAGCACGGCAAAACGGTCAACAAAAATTACGGCTACCCCGCTCCCCTCTCTCCTGTCAAAACCCTGGTACATGTAAGCACGCCTATTTTGAAGCAACCAGCCCCCTTCACCAAATGTGTCACATGACATGCACGCTACACATCACCATAGCAACCATTCACCATGTGACAAATAAACATAATACATTTATGGCTCCTACAAATAATAATAATGTTTTATTCATAGTGTTTTTTTCCTAATCCACCTCTTATATCTTTCAACCTTATGTAATTTTGTCTGTGTTGTGTGCACCTGCCTATTGCTTTAATCCTATAAATTTCCCCGTTGTGGGATAAAAAAAGGATTAGCTAATGTTATCTTAAATAACACTTTTTAATACGATATATGTACTGGGTTATTTCAAGGTCTTAACAAAATTTTCTGTGTGGGCTTCATTAACATATGATAGATAATATCTACTTTGAAAGTTAACATGAACTGCTGCTCTTATCTACCTGGATTTTCTGGAGGACTGAAACGTCTCAGTCAGTGACATCAGTCTGTGGGTCTGTTGGGCAATGAGAGAAGTTTCATCTCCTCTCTCCGTTTGTTGCTTGACGTTTTCTTGGTCCGTGTATCTTTTGGTCATTGGATTTTCGTTTCAGAAACAGGAATTGAAAAAACAAAAACAAATGGCCATTTGATTTTTGTTGTAAAATACAAAAAAGAAAATCGAAATACAAAGCGTTTATCTTTTTCACTGTCAAAAGGGGAAAAGTAAAATTTGAAAAATTATTTGAATTTAATTTTCTATTTTGGGTAACAAAAAACAAAAAAGCTTTTAAACAGAAACGGAAAAACGGCTCGTTTGTTCATACTCCGGAAACCGGATGTGGTTCCTACTGCCTGAGACTACTTTCCAAAATAAAAGCAATATGTTTGACGTGCATCAGGGTATTTTACTATTATTATTTTTTACACATGTCGACTACAGTTAGTTTACATAATTTATTTCAGTTTTATGTAATATTCCTTATTATTGAGGTCTGCTGATGAATATGGAAATATATGTTCTGGTCATAGTCACTGTTTAGCCTAAATAACTACTAAAACAATAGCATACAAGCTTAAACAGGCTTGCTGTTGCAATGACTCAGATAACTGAAAATTTGCACAGGGATATTAAAACAGTTGGTTTGCCCAAGTAACTACTTTCACTTACAGATGACAGATTAAGATCTCAAGATGTTACTCATCGAAATCCATCTACGTGATGTGAAATTTCAAAATAAAAGCCCTCCAAAATCTCCATGTTAAGTCAGTTTGACCTAAGTTGCTGTCAATATTGAATGGTTTTTAGTGTATACTGTCACTTCAACATGACAGTAGAACACCTCCAGATGTTGCTCAACATATTGCATCCACATCTGATGTTGTCACTGTTAATATTCTGAAAGGGTAGCATGCAGCTATTGTTGAACAAGAATGTGATCAATGTAAAACACACCTTAACATTCAGGTTCAATTAATACTTTTCTTTTGATAACAGATTTGTTACTTTTAAAAATGTGAAAGTGGATTAAAAACATAAAACAACCGTAAAGTTTATCAAAATTATGTGTGTGTGTGTCCAAAAAAGCTGGACGATGCTCTTATGTTGTAGTTCAACAAGCCCGATATTCATAAAACTTTGGTCATCCTTTGTGATATGGCTTCTCATATTGAAAATAAGAGACAGAATCTAACTGTTGTATCTTAGAGTCATAGGCCTACTTACTTTCGCTGATTCTTGGACATCCTTCTTTCCCGGAAAAACAAGGCTTTATGCGATACATTCATTCAGCCAATAACAAATAAGACAAAGTTCCACTAAGAGTCTCTTTTGTCCAAATTATAGAAAGATCACAACAAAAATGTTCTGTGTGCTTTCTTCTTAGACTGACTAGTAATTTTTTTTAGTTCATATTAATGATTATTTTTATCTGTGTATGACAAAAAATATTTAGTTTCCAATACATTGAGAAACCTAAGATACACTATATTGTATTGTATAAGTATTCACTCACCTGCCTTTGACTCTTCTGGGAAGGCTGTCCACAAGGTTTAGGAGTGTGTTTATGGGAATTTTTGACCATTCTTCCAGAAATGCATTTGTGAGGTCACATACTGATGGTGTACAACAAGACACGGCTCTCAGTCTCCACTATATTTAATCTCAAAGGTGTTCTATCGGGTTGAGGCCAGGCTCTGTATAGGCCAGTGAAGTTCATCCACATCAAACTCTTCCATCCATGTCCTTATGGACCTTGCTTTGTGCTCTGGTGCTCAGTCATGTTGGAGGAGGCAGGGGCCAGCTCCAAACTGTTCCCACAAAGTTGAGAAAATGGAATTGTCCAAGATGTCTAGTCTGTGGAAACACTCAGAGCTCCGTTCACTGGAACTAAGGGGCCAAGCCCAGCTCCTGAAAAACAACCCCACACCATAATCCCCCCTCTGCCAAACTTTACACTTGGCACAATGAAGTCAGACAATCACCATTCTCCTGGCAACCGCCAAACCCAGACTCGTCCATCAGATTTGCAGATGAAGAAGCGTGATTTGTCACTCAGAAGAACGTGTCTCCAATGCCTTGCATTGCACTTGGTGATGTATGGCTTGGATGCAGCAGATCAGCCATGGAAACCCATTCCATGAAGCTCTCTGCACTGTTCTTGAGCTGATCTGAAGGCCACATGAAGTTTGGAATCATGTAGTGATGGACTTTGCAGAAAGTTGGCAACCTCTACGCTCTATGCACTTCAGTATCCACTGAACCCGCTCCGACAGTTTACGTGGACTAACACTTCGTGGCTGAGTTGCTGTCGTTCCCAAACATTTCCATTTTCTCATGATACAGCAGTTGACTCAAGAATATTTAGGAGCGAGGAAAGTTGACAACTGGATTTTTTGCCTGCTGGCATCCTATCACAGCTTCATGCTGGAATTCACTGAGCTCCTGAGAGCAACCCATTCTTTCACAAATGTTTGTGAAAACAGTCTGCATGCGTAGTTTTTATACACCTGTGACCATGGAAGTGATTGGAACACCTGATTCTAATAATTTGGATGGCGGAGCGAATACTTTTGCAATATAGTGTATATAGTTATTTTGGAACATCATATCAAATCTTAATGAGCTTTGTTGAGCAGCCTCTGGAGATGTTCTACTGTCACTCTGAATCAAAAATTTTCACTTAAAACATAAGGGTTAGTAGCAACATTATCAGTAACTTAGGTCAAAGTGAATATATAGCGAGATTTTGAAGGGCTTTCACTTTGAAATTCCACATCAGATGTGGATGAAATTTGTTGCGCAACATCTGGAGGTGTTCTACTGTCAGGCTGAAGTGACAGTATCACCTGAAAATGTACCGTTTAGTAGCAACATTGCCAGAAACTTATGTGAAATTAACTTAATGTAGAGATTTTGGAGGATTTAATTTAGAAATTCCACATCATGTATATGGATTTTGATGAGTAACATGTCAAGATCCTAATCTGTTATCTGTAAGTGAAAGTAGTCACTTAGAAAAACCAATTGTTTTAATATCCCTGTGCAAATTCTCACTTATCTGAGTCATTGCAACAGCAAGCCTGTTTAAGGCTGTTGGCTATTTTTTTTAGTAATTATTCAGGCTAAACAGTGACTATGACCAAAATATATATTTCCATATTCACCAGCAGGCTTGAATAATAAAGAAGTATTACATAAAGCTGTGAGAAATTATTTCAACTAACTGAAGTCCACATGTGTAACAAAACAAAGAATAGAATAGGTTGATACACGTCAAACACATTGCTTTTATTTTGGAAAGTAGTCTCAGGCATTGCTACCGTAATGCATGGTGTTCCCATGACCTTCAAAATCAAGGGAGGGCTGGCATGACTGCCGTTTCCACAGTGGCGGCTGGCTTGACCGCAGTAAACTCAGCCATGTTCATTGGAAAATCGCCTCACTTTTCTTAGAAAATATCGTCTTACTCCCCCTCTCACCTGGGATATCTGCGCTGAGATTTGTATGGATGACAAGCCTTGTTTTGTCGTGTCTAAAATCAAATCTGCGTAAGGTTCTTAAGACATTTTATTCTGAAAAATGTGGTGCTTTTGCAACGCAGAAGTGACCACTTCCGGTCTCGGAATATGAACAAACGAGCCTCTTTTTCGTTTACGTTTTAAACCATTTTTGTTTTTTCTTACCCGAAATGGAAAATGAATTTCAAATAATTTTTCAAATTTCACTTTTCGCTTATGGACAATGAAAAAGACAAACGCTTTGTATTTCGATTTTCTTTTTTGTATTTTAAAACAAAAATCAAATGGCCATCTGTTTTTGTTTTTTCAATTCCTGCTTCTGAAACGAAAATCCAATGACCAAAAGATACACTGACCTTTCTTGCTCATGGTTTTTGATGTTTCAATTTGTTGTGTTTCCACTGAATATAAGCGGCTTTTTACAAAACGGTCCGTGTATCTTTTGGTCATTGGATTTTCGTTTCAGAAACAGGAATTGAAAAAACAAAAACAAATGGCCATTTGATTTTTGTTGTAAAATACAAAAAAGAAAATCGAAATACAAAGCGTTTATCTTTTTCACTGTCAAAAGGGGAAAAGTAAAATTTGAAAAATTATTTGAATTTAATTTTCTATTTTGGGTAACAAAAAACAAAAAAGCTTTTAAACAGAAACAGAAAAACGGCTCGTTTGTTCATACTCCGGAAACCGGATGTGGTTCCTACTGCCTGAGACTACTTTCCAAAATAAAAGCAATATGTTTGACGTGCATCAGGGTATTTTATTATTATTATTTTTTACACATGTCGACTACAGTTAGTTTACATAATTTATTTCAGTTTTGTGTAATATTCCTTATTATTGAGGTCTGCTGATGAATATGGAAATATATGTTCTGGTCATAGTCACTGTTTAGCCTAAATAACTACTAAAACAATAGCATACAAGCTTAAACAGGCTTGCTGTTGCAATGACTCAGATAACTGAAAATTTGCACAGGGATATTAAAACAATTGGTTTGCCCAAGTAACTACTTTCACTTACAGATGACAGATTAAGATCTCAAGATGTTACTCATCGAAATCCATCTACATGATGTGAAATTCCAAAATAAAAGCCCTCCAAAATCTCTATGTTAAGTCAGTTTGACCTAAGTTGCTGTCAATATTGAATGGTTTTTAGTGTATACTGTCACTTCAACATGACAGTAGAACACCTCCAGATGTTGCTCAACAAATTGCATCCACATCTGATGTTGTCACTGTTAATATTCTGAAAGGGTAGCATGCAGCTATTGTTGAACAAGAATGTGATCAATGTAAAACACACCTTAACATTCAGGTTCAATTAATACTTTTCTTTTGATAACAGATTTGTTACTTTTAAAAATGTGAAAGTGGATTAAAAACATAAAACAACTGTAAAGTTTATCAAAATTATGTGTGTGTGTGTGTGTGTTCAAAAAAGCTGGACGATGCTCTTATGTTGTAATTCAACAAGCCCGATATTCATAAAACTTTGGTCATCCTTTGTGATATGGCTTCTCATATTGAAAATAAGAGACAGAATCTAACTGTTGTATCTTAGAGTCATAGGCCTACTTACTCTCGCTGATTCTTGGACATCCTTCTTTCCCGGAAAAACAAGGCTTTATGCGATACATTCATTCAGCCAATAACAAATAAGACAAAGTTCCACTGAGAGTCTCTTTTGTCCAAATTATAGAAAGATCACAACAAAAATGTTCTGTGTGCTTTCTTCTTAGACTGGCTAGTAATTTTTTTTAATTCATATTAATGATTATTTTTATCTGTGTATGACAAAAAATATTTAGTTTCCAATACATTGAGAAACCTAATATACACTACATTGTATTGTATAAGTATTCACTCACCTGCCTTTGACTCTTCTGGAAAGGCTGTCCACAAGGTTTAGGAGTGTGTTTATGGGAATTTCGGACCATTCTTACAGAAATGCATTTGTGAGGTCACATACTGATGGTGTACAACAAGACATGGCTCTCAGTCTCCACTATATTTAATCTCAAAGGTGTTCTATCGGGTTGAGGCCAGGCTCTGTATAGGCCAGTGAAGTTCATCCACATCAAACTCTTCCATCCATGTCCTTATGGACCTTGCTTTGTGCTCTGGTGCTCAGTCATGTTGGAGGAGGCAGGGGCCAGCTCCAAACTGTTCCCACAAAGTTGAGAAAATGGAATTGTCCAAGATGTCTAGTCTGTGGAAACACTCAGAGCTCCGTTCACTGGAACTAAGGGGCCAAGCCCAGCTCCTGAAAAACAACCCCACACCATAATCCCCCCTCTGCCAAACTTTACACTTGGCACAATGAAGTCAGACAATCACCATTCTCCTGGCAACCGCCAAACCCAGACTCGTCCATCAGATTTGCAGATGAAGAAGCGTGATTTGTCACTCAGAAGAACGTGTCTCCAATGCCTTGCATTGCACTTGGTGATGTATGGCTTGGATGCAGCTGATCAGCCATGGAAACCCATTCCATGAAGCTCTCTGCACTGTTCTTGAGCTAATCTTAAGGCCACATGAAGTTTGGAATCATGTAGTGATTGACTTTGCAGAAAGTTGGCAACCTCTACGCTCTATGCACTTCAGTATCCACTGAACCCGCTCCGACAGTTTACGTGGACTAACACTTCGTGGCTGAGTTGCTGTCGTTCCCAAACATTTCCATTTTCTCATGATACAGCAGTTGACTCAAGAATATTTAGGAGCGAGGAAAGTTGACAACTGGATTTTTTGCCTGCTGGCATCCTATCACAGCTTCATGCTGGAATTCACTGAGCTCCTGAGAGCAACCCATTCTTTCACAAATGTTTGTGAAAACAGTCTGCATGCGTAGTTTTTATACACCTGTGACCATGGAAGTGATTGGAACACCTGATTCTAATAATTTGGATGGCGGAGCGAATACTTTTGCAATATAGTGTATATAGTCATGTTGGAACATCATATCAAATCTTAATGAGCTTTGTTGAGCAGCCTCTGGAGATGTTCTACTGTCACTCTGAATCAAAAATTTTCACTTAAAACATAAGGGTTAGTAGCAACATTATCAGTAACTTAGGTCAAAGTGAATATATAGCGAGATTTTGAAGGGCTTTCACTTTGAAATTCCACATCAGATGTGGATGAAATTTGTTGCGCAACATCTGGAGGTGTTCTACTGTCAGGCTGAAGTGACAGTATCCCCTGAAAATGTACCGTTTAGTAACAACATTGCCAGAAACTTATGTGAAATTGACTTAATGTAGAGATTTTGGAGGGGTTTAATTTAGAAATTCCACATCATGTATATGGATTTTGATGAGTAACATGTCAAGATCCTAATCTGTCATCTGTAAGTGAAAGTAGTCACTTAGAAAAACCAATTGTTTTAATATCCCTGTGCAAATTTTCACTTATCTGAGTCATTGCAACAGCAAGCCTGTTTAAGGCTGTTGGCTATTTTTTTTAGTAATTATTCAGGCTAAACAGTGACTATGACCAAAATATATATTTCCATATTCACCAGCAGGCTTGAATAATAAAGAAGTATTACATAAAGCTGTGAGAAATTATTTCAACTAACTGAAGTCCACATGTGTAACAAAACAAAGAATAGAATAGGTTGATACACGTCAAACACATTGCTTTTATTTTGGAAAGTAGTCTCAGGCATTGCTACCGTAATGCATGGTGTTCGCATGACCTTCAAAATGAAGGGAGGGCTGGCATGACTGCCGTGTCCACAGTGGCGGCTGGCTTGACCGCAGTAAACTCAACCATGTTCATTGGAAAATCGCCTCACTTTTCTTAGAAAATATCGTCTTACTCCCCCTCTCACCTGGGATATCTGCGCTGAGATTTGTATGGATGACAAGCCTTGTTTTGTCGTGTCTAAAATCAAATCTGCGTAAGGTTCTTAAGACATTTTATTCCGAAAAATGTGGTGCTTTTGCAATGCAGAAGTGACCACTTCCGGTCTCGGAATATGAACAAACGAGCCTCTTTTTCGTTTACGTTTTAAACCATTTTTGTTTTTTCTTACCCGAAATGGAAAATGAATTTCAAATAATTTTTCAAATTTCACTTTTCGCTTATGGACAATGAAAAAGACAAACGCTTTGTATTTCGATTTTCTTTTTTGTATTTTAAAACAAAAATCAAATGGCCATTTGTTTTTGTTTTTTCAATTCCTGTTTCTGAAACGAAAATCCAATGACCAAAACATACACTGACCCAAAACGGTCCGTGTATCTTTTGGTCATTGGATTTTCGTTTCAGAAACAGGAATTGAAAAAACAAAAACAAGTGGCCATTTGATTTTTGTTGTAAAATACAAAAAAAAAAATCGAAATACAAAGCGTTTATCTTTTTCACTGTCAAAAGGGGAAAAGTAAAATTTGAAAAATTATTTGAATTTAATTTTCTATTTTGGGTAACAAAAAACAAAAAAGCTTTTAAACAGAAACGGAAAAACGGCTCGTTTGTTCATACTCCGGAAACCGGATGTGGTTCCTACTGCCTGAGACTACTTTCCAAAATAAAAGCAATATGTTTGACGTGCATCAGGGTATTTTTGTAATGTTCTGTTGTTGTTTAGGTTGTTTTCAGTTAGTCAACTTTTCTGTTTTAGGATTTATTTCTGTGTTGTGTTGTTTTGATTTGTGCTTAGTCTGTTTGTTGTCATCTAGTCTTGGTTTTATTTTGCTTAGGGTTTTTCTTTATTAGTCTGTAGGTTCCCTCTATTGCTTTCACCTGTTTTGGTTAATTAGTTCCGCCCTGTTCTCCTTTTCCGTTCGCCTATTTAAACCCGCCTTAGTTTTCTGTTTGTTGCCAGAACGTCTCTAGCTATACGGTGAGCGCTTCCAGCATTTTTGAAATTCCTGTCTGCCTGTCTGCCTCTCGACCTGTTCTGCCTCTGTTTTTTGGATACCTGTCTGCCCCTTTGGATTTGTCTGCCTGCCTGGGTCCTGCCTGTCAGCCTCAGAGAATTGGACTGCCTCACCGTGTTTCTGTAGTCTGTAGTCTGTAGTCCTGTGGCCTCTGTAGTCTGTAGTCCTGTGGCCTCTGTAGTCTGTAGTCCTGTGGCCTCTGTAGCCTGTAGTCCTGTGGTCCCTGTAATCTGTAGTCCTGTGGCCTCAGCAGCCTTTAGCCAGGCTCCCACCTTAGCAGCCTGTTGCCAGGCTCCCACCTTAGCAGCCTGTTGCCAGGCTCCCACCTTAGCCGCCTGTAACCAGGCTTCCCCTTCAGTCGCCTGTAGCCAGGCTTCCCCTTCAGTCGCCTGTAGCCAGGCTTCCCCTTCAGTCGCCTGTAGCCAGGCTCCCTTGTCAGTCGCCTGTAGCCAAGCTCCTTCTTCTGTCACCTGTAGCCAGGCTCCTCCTTCGTTAGTCACCTGTAGCCAGGCTCCTTCGTTGGTCGCCTGTAACCAGGCTCTTTCCTCCGTCGCCTGTAGTCAGGCTCCTTTGTTAGTCGCCTGTAGTCAGGCTCCTTCGTTAGTCGCCTGTAGCCAGGCTTCTTCGTCGGTCACCTGTAACCAGGCTCTTTCCTCCGTCGCCTGTAGTCAGGCTCCTTCGTTAGTCGCCTGTAACCCGGCTCCTTTTTCAGTCGCCTGTAGCCAGGCATCCCCTTCTGTCGCCTGTAGCCAGGCTTCCCCTTCGGTCGCCTGTAGTCAGGCTCCCTCGTTAGTCGCCTGTGGTCAGGCTCCTTCGTTAGTCGCCTGTGGTCAGGCTCCTTCGTTAGTTGCCTGTAACCAGGCTCCTTCGTCAGTCGCCTGTAGCCAGGCTCCTTTTTCTGTCGCCTGTAGCCAGGCTCCTTTTTCTGTCGCCTGTAGCCGGGCTCTTTCTTCGGTCGCCTGTAGCCAGGCTCCCGCACCGGGAACCAGTGACCAGGCGCCGCCGCCTGTAGCCACTAACCGGGCGCCGCCGCCTGTAGCCACTAACCGGGCGCCGCCGCCTGTAGCCACTAACCGGGCGCCGCCGCCTGTAGCCACTAACCGGGCGCCGCCGCCTGTAACCACTAACCGGGCGCCCTCCTCAGCCTGTAGCCCGGCGCCTTCCGTATCTTGTAGTCCGGCGCCTTCCTCAGCCTGTAGTCCGGTGCCTTCCGTACCTTGTAGTCTGGCGCCCTCCGTACCCTGTAGTCTGGCGCCTTCCGTACCCTGTAGTCCGGCGCCAGGTTCTGTTTTTTCTCTCTCCAGACCTCGCTGCCGGCCTCCTAGATTCCTGCTCCGCCGCCGGCCTCCGAGGTTCCTGCTCCGTAGACGGCCTCCTGGACGCCCGCCGGAGAGCCTGTCACGCCGGGGTCGTCCGCCAGAGAGCCTGTCACGCCGGGGCCGTCCGCCGGAGAGCCTGTCACGCCGGGGCCGTCCGCCGGAGAGCCTGTCACGCCGGGGCCGTCCGCCGGAGAGCCCGTCACGCCGGGGCCGTCCGCCGGAGAGCCCGTCACGCCGGGGCCACCCGCCGGAGAACCGGTCACGCCGGGGCCGCCTGCCGGAGAACCGGTCACGCAGGGGCCGCCCGCCGGAGAGACCGACGGAGAACCGGTCACGCCTGGGCCGCCCGCCGGGAAGACCGCCAGACGTCCTGATTCGCTGGGGTCGTCCGCCGGGACGACCGCCGGACTCTCTGTTTTGGGAACTGTTTTGAAAATTTTCTGTTAGTTTGGATTCACCCTATGTGGGTTGTTTTCTGTTTTGGACTCTTGTTTTGGTTGTTTTTTTTTTTTGTTTTTTTTTCTGACCCTCCTGCCTGTAGCCCCCTCCACCCGCCCGGTCAGACTTTTATTTAGTTTTCTTTGTAGAGACGTTTAAGGGCGTCTAGAATCCGCCCTTGAGGGGGGGGCTCTGTAATGTTCTGTTGTTGTTTAGGTTGTTTTCAGTTAGTCAACTTTTCTGTTTTAGGATTTATTTCTGTGTTGTGTTGTTTTGATTTGTGCTTAGTCTGTTTGTTGTCATCTAGTCTTGGTTTTATTTTGCTTAGGGTTTTTCTTTATTAGTCTGTAGGTTCCCTCTATTGTTTTCACCTGTTTTGGTTAATTAGTTCCGCCCTGTTCTCCTTTTCCGTTCGCCTATTTAAACCCGCCTTAGTTTTCTGTTTGTTGCCAGAACGTCTCTAGCTATACGGTGAGCGCTTCCAGCATTTTTGAAATTCCTGTCTGCCTGTCTGCCTCTCGACCTGTTCTGCCTCTGTTTTTTGGATACCTGTCTGCCCCTTTGGATTTGTCTGCCTGCCTGGGTCCTGCCTGTCAGCCTCAGAGAATTGGACTGCCTCACCGTGTTTCTGACCCCAGCCTGTCCGTGAGTAACGAGTTCGCCTGCCCCCTGTTTCTGTCTGTGCTTTCTGGATTGACCTGGACCTGGACCTGGACGCTCTGTTGAATTCTCCCTTGGAAACCGCTGCCTGAGCTAAACGGATTTTCCCCGACAAAGACCTGGACCGGACCTGGACAAAGAGCCCTGGATAACCCCCTCTCAGACGCCTTCGTCATAAGGAGTCAGAGTTCTGCCCTCAGCACGTCCAGGTTAGTGACCTCACTTCTCTCTAACAAACCTGTTAATATCTGCTGGTCACTAACCTGCGACTCTGCCTTCAGGAGCGGCCAGTCGCAGCGTGCGAGCCGAGCCAGGGATCGCGCCGCCAGCGTCAAAATAAAGACTGATATTATTTTTGTACTCACTTGTTTTCGGGTATTTCTTGTGTCCTCCTAAATTCATCACAATTTTATTATTATTATTTTTTACACATGTCGACTACAGTTAGTTTACATAATTTATTTCAGTTTTATGTAATATTCCTTATTATTGAGGTCTGCTGATGAATATGGAAATATATGTTCTGGTCATAGTCACTGTTTAGCCTAAATAACTACTAAAACAATAGCATACAAGCTTAAACAGGCTTGCTGTTGCAATGACTCAGATAACTGAAAATTTGCACAGGGATATTAAAACAATTGGTTTGCCCAAGTAACTACTTTCACTTACAGTTGACAGATTAAGATCTCAAGATGTTACTCATCGAAATCCATCTACGTGATGTGAAATTTCAAAATAAAAGCCCTCCAAAATCTCCATGTTAAGTCAGTTTGACCTAAGTTGCTGTCAATATTGAATGGTTTTTAGTGTATACTGTCACTTCAACATGACAGTAGAACACCTCCAGATGTTGCTCAACATATTGCATCCACATCTGATGTTGTCACTGTTAATATTCTGAAAGGGTAGCATGCAGCTATTGTTGAACAAGAATGTGATCAATGTAAAACACACCTTAACATTCAGGTTCAATTAATACTTTTCTTTTGATAACAGATTTGTTACTTTTAAAAATGTGAAAGTGGATTAAAAACATAAAACAACCGTAAAGTTTATCAAAATTATGTGTGTGTGTGTCCAAAAAAGCTGGACGATGCTCTTATGTTGTAGTTCAACAAGCCCGATATTCATAAAACTTTGGTCATCCTTTGTGATATGGCTTCTCATATTGAAAATAAGAGACAGAATCTAACTGTTGTATCTTAGAGTCATAGGCCTACTTACTCTCGCTGATTCTTGGACATCCTTCTTTCCCGGAAAAACAAGGCTTTATGCAATACATTCATTCAGCCAATAACAAATAAGACAAAGTTCCACTAAGAGTCTCTTTTGTCCAAATTATAGAAAGATCACAACAAAAATGTTCTGTGTGCTTTCTTCTTAGACTGGCTAGTAATTTTTTTAGTTCATATTAATGATTATTTTTATCTGTGTATGACAAAAAATATTTAGTTTCCAATACATTGAGAAACCTAATATACACTATATTGTATTGTATAAGTATTCACTCACCTGCCTTTGACTCTTCTGGGAAGGCTGTCCACAAGGTTTAGGAGTGTGTTTATGGGAATTTTTGACCATTCTTCCAGAAATGCATTTGTGAGGTCACATACTGATGGTGTACAACAAGACATGGCTCTCAGTCTCCACTATATTTAATCTCAAAGGTGTTCTATCGGGTTGAGGCCAGGCTCTGTATAGGCCAGTGAAGTTCATCCACATCAAACTCTTCCATCCATGTCCTTATGGACCTTGCTTTGTGCTCTGGTGCTCAGTCATGTTGGAGGAGGCAGGGGCCAGCTCCAAACTGTTCCCACAAAGTTGAGAAAATGGAATTGTCCAAGATGTCTAGTCTGTGGAAACACTCAGAGCTCCGTTCACTGGAACTAAGGGGCCAAGCCCAGCTCCTGAAAAACAACCCCACACCATAATCCCCCCTCTGCCAAACTTTACACTTGGCACAATGAAGTCAGACAATCACCATTCTCCTGGCAACCGCCAAACCCAGACTCGTCCATCAGATTTGCAGATGAAGAAGCGTGATTTGTCACTCAGAAGAACGTGTCTCCAATGCCTTGCATTGCACTTGGTGATGTATGGCTTGGATGCAGCAGATCAGCCATGGAAACCCATTCCATGAAGCTCTCTGCACTGTTCTTGAGCTAATCTTAACGCCACATGAAGTTTGGAATCATGTAGTGATTGACTTTGCAGAAAGTTGGCAACCTCTACGCTCTATGCACTTCAGTATCCACTGAACCCGCTCCGACAGTTTACGTGGACTAACACTTCGTGGCTGAGTTGCTGTCGTTCCCAAACATTTCCATTTTCTCATGATACAGCAGTTAACTCAAGAATATTTAGGAGCGAGGAAAGTTGACAACTGGATTTTTTGCCAGCTGGCATCCTATCACAGCTTCATGCTGGAATTCACTGAGCTCCTGAGAGCAACTCATTTTTTCACAAATGTTTGTGAAAACAGTCTGCATGCGTAGTTTTTATACACCTGTGACCATGGAAGTGATTGGAACACCTGATTCTAATAATTTGGATGGCGGAGCGAATACTTTTGCAATATAGTGTATATAGTTATGTTGGAACATCATATCAAATCTTAATGAGCTTTGTTGAGCAGCCTCTGGAGATGTTCTACTGTCACTCTGAATCAAAAATTTTCACTTAAAACATAAGGGTTAGTAGCAACATTATCAGTAACTTAGGTCAAAGTGAATATATAGCGAGATTTTGAAGGGCTTTCACTTTGAAATTCCACATCAGATGTGGATGAAATTTGTTGCGCAACATCTGGAGGTGTTCTACTGTCAGGCTGAAGTGACAGTATCACCTGAAAATGTACCGTTTAGTAGCAACATTGCCAGAAACTTATGTGAAATTAACTTAATGTAGAGATTTTGGAGGATTTAATTTAGAAATTCCACATCATGTATATGGATTTTGATGAGTAACATGTCAAGATCCTAATCTGTCATCTGTAAGTGAAAGTAGTCACTTAGAAAAACCAATTGTTTTAATATCCCTGTGCAAATTCTCACTTATCTGAGTCATTGCAACAGCAAGCCTGTTTAAGGCTGTTGGCTATTTTTTTTAGTAATTATTCAGGCTAAACAGTGACTATGACCAAAATATATATTTCCATATTCACCAGCAGGCTTGAATAATAAAGAAGTATTACATAAAGCTGTGAGAAATTATTTATACTAACTGAAGTCCACATGTGTAACAAAACAAAGAATAGAATAGGTTGATACACGTCAAACACATTGCTTTTATTTTGGAAAGTAGTCTCAGGCATTGATACCGTAATGCATGGTGTTCCCATGACCTTCAAAATCAAGGGAGGGCTGGCATGACTGCCGTGTCCACAGTGGCGGCTGGCTTGACCGCAGTAAACTCAGCCATGTTCATTGGAAAATCGCCTCACTTTTCTTAGAAAATATCGTCTTACTCCCCCTCTCACCTGGGATATCTGCGCTGAGATTTGTATGGATGACAAGCCTTGTTTTGTCGTGTCTAAAATCAAATCTGCGTAAGGTTCTTAAGACATTTTAATCTGAAAAATGTGGTGCTTTTGCAACGCAGAAGTGACCACTTCCGGTCTCGGAATATGAACAAACGTTTACATTTTAAACCATTTTTGTTTTTTCTTACCCGAAATGGAAAATTAATTTTAAATAATTTTTCAAATTTCACTTTTCGCTTATGGACAATCAAAAAGACAAACGCTTTGTATTTCGATTTTCTTTTTTGTATTTTAAAACAAAAATCAAATGGCCATTTGTTTTTGTTTTTTCAATTCCTGCTTCTGAAACGAAAATCCAATGACCAAAAGATACACTGACCCAAAACATACAGCTTGATTTAATTTAGGGTATTAAAATAGAGCTTCAAGTTCCGCTCTTGCGGTCTCTCTCTCTCTCTCTCTCTCTCTCTCTCTCTCTCTCTCTCTCTCTCTCTCTCTCTCTCTCTCTCTCTCTCTCTCTCTCTCTCTCTCCGAGTCTGATCAGCAGCACCGCGGTTGTTTGTGAGAGACAGCAGAGTGGGCGGGCCAGGCTGAGCCTGCGTGCTGATTGGCTGCACGCAGGCTGCACGCCGGGTGCACGCAATGAAAAGGTTGGGTACAGCCTGTTCAGGTTGCCAGCCTATCACTGAGCAACACATGCACAAACAAAGTGGTTTCTGTTTTAGAGAGACAGATTAATCCAACAGTCACATTTTCGGACTTTGAGAGGAAGGCGGAGTACCTGGAAATAACCATGTATAAACTGGGAGAACATGCAAACCCGTGCAGAAAAATCTAAAGTATGGATTTAAAACCTGGAAACATTTGCTCTGAGCCATTAGAGCTAACCACTGGAACACCGTGCAGCCCCTGTTAACTATCAAATAATTGATTACCCTAATTTAAAATTGAAATGGATGTTGTCATTTAGTAGATATAATACCTATTATTTTAAACATTTATGAGCATAATTTCCTGTTTTTCTTTTGTTCAATTATGTTAGTTTCAACTTAAAATTCTGAAACTTTGACAGCAATCTTGTAGATATTGTGTTTATTTTGTTTTGTACATAACATAATCCTGAGGGTCTGATCAGTTTTTACTGTCTCTTAGATGTGATGGCATTTTCTTTTTAAACTGGGTTCTACAAAATACTTTAGCTCCAAGTTCTCACTCTCATTGTTGTAAATGTGAAGTTTCATACTTTTGTTTTATTTCTTATTTTCACAGGAGGAATATTCTCACACAAACACTGATATCTGATGTTGTCTAAAGGAAAAAAATAAATAAATGACTGATTTGCTGGAGGAAAAAAAGATCAGATAAGTATGAAAAGCTGCATTTTATAGGATTTTAAACTTTTTCAAAACTGCAATCACTTAAAGCAGTTGGTTCTTCACAACCACTATTGAGCATTTTTCTCATGGATAAACTTCACAGACACAAGCGCACTCTCACAAACACCTACAGGTGCTTGGATTAGGGATCTTACAGAATCACATCTATATAGAACACCTCTATCATTAGCTTTGGCTGTCACTTTATACATTTCATATTAAATAACACTGTATATTTTAGTTTTTTGTCTTTTGAACATGAAATAGTTCTAGAATAAAATCTAATAAAGCTTTAAATATAAATAAAAAGCAGTTTGTAAATGCTACTGAAACATGTTTAATAGTCGGCTGTACACTTTTAATATCTAATGCATGTGCTTAACATTTTCAACAGCTGAAGTTGGTTTATTGCAGCAGTTAAACAGGAAACAGTCTTTACTTTCACTTTCAGCTGAGACGGTGAAACAGCAGAACTGATCCTGAAGTCTGAGACTAAACCACTTTAAACTGAAATACTCCACTATTTTAGACACTTTTTTTCCTTTGCTTGGTAGAAAATTGAGTTTTATCAGATGTGAACCTTCAGGATGGATTATCTGGGGAATTACTAACAGACTGGCCGAAGGTAAGATGAGTACCATGTGATCTGACTATAAGTCTATCAGTATTTCCTTTTCTTCATTATTAATGCCGTTTAGAAAGATAATCAGAAGATATTTAGCTTGTAATGGATCAGGTTAGTTAATCAGCAGTGAAGGCTGTTATTTAGTGCAGCACGCCACGGTGCCTCCCTCCATTTTGAATGCAGCTCCAGTGATTTTAGGCCCAGAACTTTCAAAACTCTTACTTTTAACTTTGTTTGAGCCTTTCCTGATATATTTGCAGTTTGACTTGTCTGATGTACAGATATATCTTTACAACACAAAATGTTTCTGTTTATTACTGAGATGTTACTTCAGAACCCTGCTGTCAGACCAGGAAGTATAGAAAAATGCATGTTTCTGTTTTTTATTCTTTTCTCAAAGACTTAAATTATTATTATTATTTTTATTTCAGGATTTTTAAGGATCAGATTAACTGGAATCTCTGAAGCCTTCTGCTCACTAACATGGCGTCACCTGCATCAGGTGAGTGGTAATCTCTGAAACAGGAAGCAGAGAAATTTAGCCTCAGCCAGACATCTCCTGTCTTGCAGTGTAACATTCAGAATTGTTGTCTTCATGCCAAAGAGAGCCTAACAGATTTATTTTCATTAGTGGAGCGCTACTGTTTTTGCTATAGTGCTCCGGTTGATACCTATTCAAAGAACTTTATTCAAGAAAAAAGAAGCTCTGTCATATTTTACAACATTTTTGGAGGGGCAGAGACTGGCTCAGGATACATACATACATAAGACAAAGAAACAAGACATTAGCTTTACTATTTTTGTTAAAAAAAAAGCCAGCCAGACCGAGCCCACATAGTGAACCCAGAGGTGCCCAGAGAAGTCGATCTGAATTAATTATTAATTATTGTGGAGACTCAGGATCAGAATGAGCTTCATTGCCAGGTAGTATTTTACACGTATGAGGAATATGCTTCGGTGATAAGGTGCTACACATAGACAAATATATAGCTGACATAAATAAATGTGGAAATAAATTATTTAAATAAACAAAACAAATGGAAGTTATGTAAGATGAATAAGACAAAAGATAAGGATAATACAACTAAGTGCTGAGGAAGAACATTGTGGCAGATATTTACATGTGCATTATTCCGGGTTTTTGTTGTGCATATGTATTGCAACGGGATAGGAGACATTTAAAAAAAAAATAGAAATAAATAAATAAATGCGCAAAAAATAAGTATACTATTGAATGTACAATAATGCAGCAAATAAATAAAAGTAGGCAATAATTATATGACAAATGCAAATATCTTTTGCTTAGCTTTTTTATTTTTTCTCCTTTGTAATAATTATCCATTCATTTGTTATAATATTCAACTTTTATTTATTAGTTACAAAAGCAAATTAAATGTTTTTGTCTGCTTTATTCTTTGTATTTCATACCCATTTCTTCAACTCTATTCATTTCTTGCTTTCTTTTTACGTTTCTGTATGCATATCTGCTTCATTATAGGGGTCTTTCTGTGCCTATTGGTTGGTCGGACTTCTTTGCTCAATCTAGAAGCTACAGCTGTGGCTGCCGCTATTGGCACAATAGCTACCCAGGTTATTAGTGAGCTGAGGCATTTAGCAACTTTGTTTGAAAACAACAAAGTAATTCCTGACTTTATTAGCTGTTGTGCGGACGCTCTGATTGAACGTACGGTTCAGTTAGCAGCTCATACGGACACAGATATTATAAGTCGATAGTCACCAGGGCTGTAAAAACCCCATTAACCCAGACATTCACTCCTCCTGAAAGAGCGTAGAGCCACAGTGGACAGTCGTCTGTACTGTTGATGGCATTGCAGCAATCCCTCATACTGAGAAGACAGAGCAAAAACACAAAAAAGCATCAAAGCTCACACTGATCATGGAAATAGAGATGTTTTATTCTGTTAAAAAGTAAAAGAATAGTGCAGTCACCTCGTTGTTCAGTTAATGGGTTAGAATAGAAAATGACAAAAATATTCTCCTGTGGTATCTCAGCCTACATGATTGTATGACCATACCATTTGTTTCATATGAGAATAATCATATCTGTTTAAGCTTGATTCTTATAAATACTAACTCCCAATATAGCACCTTTTCAAAAAGGAAAAGGGCTCTGTTTTCATTTCAAGATATCTGACGAAAATACTATTTGTTCTGATGGTCCCACATCTCCAGAAGTTCTGTCTGCTGTAACCAAAGATCCACCTTCATGAATCCATCACTGAGAACAGCTGTCTGTGCAAAGCTCAGCCCAACAGATAACCCAATCTTTGACCCAGACATGGTTTTTAACTTAAAATGTTTGTTAAAAATAAATCAATAACAAAAAAATCTTGGTGTAGGAAGGTTAATGTCCAGAGAGTAGCAGAAAACAGTCAGTGCTGCTAACAGCAGGACATAAAAGTCTGAATAGGCTGGAGGCAGGAATCAGGTCAGTAAAGCAGGTAAACCTTCACAAGAGTCTGGAAGGCAGATTTGGCAGTAGAGTAGCACAGTTAGCAGTAGATTGTGAATTTATGGGGATACTTTACTGTATCGGGTTGACTGTCTAACAGAGAATATTTCAGTTTCAAGCAGAATTGTTGTGATGCTTTCATTGTTTCCTGCTGAGAAAGATGTCTACAGGATGTTTGAATGTGTTACTGGAGAACTTTAGCAAAACTCAGAAAGAGCTGAACTCTAGAGATAGAGTATAGGGTTCATGGAACTGTATAATTGAGGGTAAGGGTTGGCAGATAAAAATGTAAGGTTTATGAAGAACAAACAGACAAAGATGATGAGTCTAAGCAGTGGCAGAGCTTGAGTGGTCAGAGAACAATATTCAGATTTTCATAGTAAGTGACACAATGAACTGGATTAGAAACAAGCAGATCAGAGGTACGGCTCATGTTGCGCTGTGTGGAGACAAAGTTGGAGAGGTAAGGTTTGGAGAAATAATAACATATTGGACAAAGGATAGTGAATGTGGAGATGCCAGATAAAAGGAGAGGAGAGCGATCACAGAGAACATCCATGAATGGATTCAAGCAGGATATGCAGAAGGTTTGTATCACAGAATAAGATAGAAAATATAGAGGGATAAGATCCTTAGTTTGATCCCTGAGAGAATTCTCCCAAACAGCTATTTGTACTTTGAATAATTCAGTTGTTATTATTATTATTATTATTATTATTATTATTATTATTATTACTACTACTACTACTATCATTAATAATAATAATAATAATAATAATAATAATAATAATAATTTTTCTTAACTAGGTTAAAACTGAAAATACTTTTTAAATATAAAAACAGAATGTTGCCCACATAAATATGTTTGTTTACTTTTGTCTTGACAGATCGACTGCCTGTTAAAAAAAGCAGAAGCTATGAATTTATTCCACCTGACAGTAAGTTTATCTTTTTAAATATAGAATTACAAATTTACAACTAAAGACCACCCAAAGTACCTCATATTTCCTCTAAACTGTAAAAATGAGCAAATGAAATAAATACATACATACATAGTCCACAAAAAGTCCAAATGCAAAAATAACCAAAACCCAAATCATTACACTCCTTTTCTAAAATTATGTATAAAAAGGGGAGTTTGGATATTTGCCTATAGTTCTTAGTTTTGGCTGGATCAAGGGGTGCAACGCACATTGGATTCGACATGAAGGTGGTTATATTTTTTCCTTTGTCCTTGATCTTGTCAATTTAGAAATGTAAAAAGTCATTACATTCATTTCAAAGCATAAGTGCAGCCAAGACACTGGGGAACACCAGATAGTTGATTGTTTCATATAAAACCTTAGGAATTTTTACTAGCTGTTATCAGCTGATATAAATAATTGGATCTGACAGCCTTTTCATTTCATTATGAGAATAAATAAAGTCCCTCAGTTGCAGTAGGTGAACTTTAAGTTTACAAGATTTCCATAGGTGTTCAGTTTTCTGACACAGTCTTTTGAGATTCATGATTCTCAAATTGATCCCAGGGCAGGGCTGTACTTGAAACACACTGGTAGACTTGAGGGGTGTTACCTGATCTAAGATGGCTGCACAATGACTGGCAAATGACTGCATAAAATTGTCAACATTAAGACATTCAAGAACTTGGTTCAAACATGGCACAGAATCTATCAGAGGTACTGTTTTATAATTTGCCTTTGTGACTTAAGGTCTAAAGGCGATGGCTCAGGGGAGGATCCAGGTCCAAACACAAAAGATATATATATATATATATATATATATATATATATATATATATATATATATATATATATATATATATATATATATATATATATATATATACACATTATATATAGAGGGTGCAGAGGTGTTGACCACAGTTACATCCATCCATCTTCATATTTCATTTGTGGTCCCTGTTTTACCTGCTTGGTCTCAGCACTTCATAATCCATCCCATTGCCCTTTGATAGCTGACTGTTTTATGATAAATTCACCAAAACACATTTCTGGATCTCAGCGTATCTGTCACCATATCCTTTGCATGACACAAATCTGCAAATCATCGGATTTGACCTCTATACTTCCTGAAGCGGGTAAAGGTTTGGAAAGAAAGCTGCAACTAACTTTATGAGCAAATCAAGCACACACACAAAAAAAGCAATGATTTCACAACCACAAACTAATATACTAATGACTGAAGCTGTTTCTAAGCAAAGTTAGGATAGGTCTAAAAGAGCAATAACAATCTAGCAGCAGAGAGGACAAAACTGAATGACCGGGTTTAACTTCAGAGGGAGCACGATAGAGTGCAAGGATGAAGATGCAGAAAGGAGGGAATATTTTTATTTTATTTTATTCATCAGAAGCATCAGTCAGTTAAGTATCTTGGGGTCTTGTTCACGACTGAAGGGAAGATGGAGCGGGAGATCGACAGGCGGATTGGTGCAGCGTCTGCTGTGAAGCGGGCGCTGTACCGATCCGTTGTGGTGAAGAGAGAGCTGAGCCAAAAGGCCAAGCTCTCGATTTACCGGTCGATCTACGTTCCTACCCTCATCTATGGTCACAAGCTTTGGGTCGTGACCGAAAGAACGAGATCCCGGATACAAGCGGCTGAAATGAGTTTTCTCCGTAGTGTGTCTGGGCTCTCCCTTAGAGATAGGGTGAGGAGCTCAGTCATCCGGGGAGGACTCAGAGTAGAGCCGCTGCTCCTCCACATCGAGAGGAGCCAGTTGAGGTGGCTCGGGCATCTGGTCAGGATGCCTCCTGGACGCCTCCCTGGAGAGGTGTTCTGGGCACGTCCCACCGGGAGGAGGCCCAGGGGAAGACCCAGGACACGCTGGAGGGACTATGTTTCTCTGCTGGCCTGGGAATACCTTGGGATTCCCCCGGAGGAGCTGGCCCAAGTGGCCGGGGAGAGGGACGTCTGGGCCTCCCTACTGAAGCTGCTACCCCCGCGACCCGACCCCGGATAAGGAGAAGATGATGGATGGATGTATCAGTCAGAACACAGAAACAGTTTGAAAAATATTTTTTACCAAGCGGGTGTTTTTGTGGGTGGAGAAACAGTTCTAAGGTTGACAAAACAAACAATTAGCATCTGTACTTAAACTTATGTGTTGGCTACTTTTTCCATAAAGATCATGAACTGATATTTTTACAAATTAGATTTTAAGTGTTTACCAGTTTGCAGCTGAGCTAATTTTCTTACTTCACTGAGTAAACTGTCTCGATACAGTTTTGAAAACTTGAACTTCAAAGTATGTTTTTCCAATTTATTGAGTGGTAAACAAACTTTTTGTTCTTACAATTTCAGTGTCTGAACTCAGGGTGGTTCTGCTGGGAAGCAGCTGGTCCCAGAGGAGATCAGTGGGAAACTTCATAATGGGAAAGGATGTTTTTAACACTGAACCTCAGTCCTGTGTCAGAGTCTGTGGAGAAGAGGAGAAAACCAGAATTGTTGTCATCAACACTCCTGATCTTCAGTTTCCAACTACAGCCAAACAAACACAGTTTATCAAAGACTGTGCAAGAGTCTCTGCTCCTGGACCTCATGTGTTCCTGTTGGTTCTGGAGCCTGAAAACATCACAGAAGAAGAGAAAAACACGATGCACAGAGTACTTCAAGCTTTTAACGATCGATCCTTTGATCATTCCTTTATACTGATGTTAAATTCTGTACAAAGACAGCAGGACAATGTTTTTGAAGATTATACGAAAAAGGCTTTAATTCAGGAACTGATCAGAAAATGCAGATACAGATACTTAAAGAAGGAGGATGTTGAGTGTCCAGAGCTGCTGACTCGTTTTGGTCAAATTGTGAAAGAGAACAACGGAGAACATGTGAGCTATGAAGAGTTTGAAGAAGCAGCCACCAGCTTAACAGATTCTCTTCAGAGTCGTAAAGGAAAGCCACCAACAGGTTCTCTAGTTGCTGCTGTTAAAGATGCTGGTAAGTCCAGAAATCACTGAAAATAATATCAATACAACCTTGACACAGATGTTTTTTATTTTATCCATTATAATAAACAATAATCTCCTGTTTTTAAAGGTCTCAGTTGTCAAATATCCAGAACACATCTGTCCTATGAAGGTGGGTACCTTTATCAGTTAATAATGAGATTTGCAGACTGGCCTGTAGAGGTCGCTATTCTGCTCTGTACACTCACAGCTCAGGAAAATTTTCTAGTTCACACTTAACATGTTTGTTATTTAACTGAGCAGAAACCAGAGTCCCCATAATAAAACCAGACATGAGTATGGGGCGACAGTGACGCTCATGCATTTGTCCTGCAATAGGCGGGTTGCTGGTTCAATTCCCTGCTACACCCGTCTCAGTCGTTGTGCTGATGGTGGTCAGAGGGTCCAGTGACCCCGATGTATGGCAGGTTCACTTCTGTCAGTCTACTTCCTATCCACCACCAGTGTGTGAATTGATGAATGACTGACTAGTGTAAAGCACTTTGGGGTTGTCAGACTAGTTAAAGTGTTGTACAAGCCATTCACTATGAATTGGGAGAAGATACATTCTCAACCTGATTCGAAAGCCATTACAGAATCAGAAGAGTAGAGGGTAAACAAAATAACTGAGGAAACATGAGGTGGTGCGATCTTTGCTTCACTATGGCAGTGCTCACATTTTGATGTGTGATGAATGTGCTGAAGAACCCGCTGTTTTGTAAAACAGGAGAGGAAAGCTCTGAAACAGAGAGGTTTGGCTTTAGAAAGCTCAGACACCAGACCCACAAGTCCTGGTGGGTCCACGGACTGCTTCCAGAATGGATCTAACTGCTGTTAATCCTAAACCAACTGGACTTCCTCTCTTGTTTCATTGGCCTCACGTCCAAAAGGCTTCCTTAGTTCTGAATGATTGGACATAACAGGCTAGTTTGTTGTTGTCTGAACAATCCCACACAACAGTCAACATTTTAAATTTAAATTTATCACATTCTGTTCCTGGGCACTTGTGTGTCCATTGTTTCCTACTGACAGTATATCAAACCTTTTCCAAATGTTTGCTATATGGACTTTATCCCCTTACAGAATTTCATTATTTACATTAAATTATGTGATTTTTTTTTTTTTACTTCAGCTGACATGACAAAAGGTTTAATCACATAATTTTATCTAATTTCTTACAGAATCTGTTTTTAGGATTGTGTTGTTGGGGGGAAGAGAAGATAAAAAGTCAAAACTTGGTAACTTGATAATTGAAGAGCAGGAATTTCATCACCAGAAGCGCAGCGTGGCCTCCTGTGGAGAGTGGAGAGGAAAACCAGTGATCGTAGTAAAAACTCCTGACATGTTCAGTCTTTCTCAGGAAAAAATCCTTGGAGAAATGAATAACTGTGTGAGGCTCTGTTACCCTGGACCACATGTTCTGCTGCTGTTAGTGAAACCTTCAGAATTTACTGTAGAGAACAGAAAAACAATGAACTTCATCCTGAGATTGTTTAGTCCAGATGCCTTCGGACATTCAGTGGTCATCTTAACACGATGGAGAAAGTTCATCTGTCAATGAGCTCCTCAGGCTGGTCCAAGGCAGATGCTACAACATGAATAAAAATGATCGCAGTCTGTTGATGATGGAGATTGAGACCATCATGGTGGAAAACAAAGGAACATATCTGAGCTTCAGAGGAGAGACCAGCAGACCCCCTCAGCAACAGATCAAACCTCCACTAAACCTGGTTCTGTGTGGAAGGAGAGGAGCAGGGAAGACCTCAGCAGCCAAGGCCATCTTAGGTCAGACTGAGCTAAGATCCTACTCATCAGTTAGTATTAAAAACCAGGGAGAGGTCAGCAGACGTTGGGTTTCTGTGGTGGAGCTGCCTGCCTTGCATGGAAGAACTCAGCAGGAAGTGATGGAGGAATCATTCAGGTGCATCTCCCTCTGTGATCCTGAGGGGGTCCACGCCTTCATCCTAGTCCTACCTGTGGGTCCCCTCACTGATGAAGACAAGGGAGAGTTACAGACCATCCAGGACATGTTCAGCTCTGTGGTCAATGACTTCATCATGATGCTGTTCACTGTGGAGTCAGATCCTAAACATCCAGCTGTTGTTAACTTTATAAGCAGAGACAGAGACATCCAGAGGCTTATTCAGAGATGTGGAGGAAGAGATGTTGTTGTCAACATCAAGAGCAAGCAGCAGATCCCAGAACTGTTGGAGATGGTGGAAAAAATGAGACAAAGGAATGATAAGCTATGCAGCTACACAACTGAAATATTCACACATGCCCAAATAAAAAGAATTGTACAACTGAAGGAAAACTGCAGCTTTCAACAGGCTGAACTTGATAAACTTAAAAAGGATAAACGGATAAACTGTAAGTTGTTTATGTTCAAAATAATTAATAATGATACATTAAATTCTGTTCTATGTTGTGGGTATGATGAAACTGACCTGTTTAATTATTATTGCAGGTAATGAGGAACAGAAAACCCCAGATTGTCTGAGAATTGTTCTGATTGGGAAAACTGGATGTGGAAAAAGCTCCTCAGGAAACACCATCCTAGGAGGAAAAAGGTTTAAAGCTCAATCAAGTCAAACATCAGTAACCAAACGCTGTCAGAAAGCAACGGGTGAGGTGAACGGTCTTCCCGTTGTTGTTGTCGACACTCCTGGACTGTTTGACTCAACTTTGTCTAATGAAGAAGTTCAAGATGAGATTGTGAAATGTATGAGTCTCCTGGCTCCAGGACCACATGTCTTCCTGCTGGTGTTTCAGATTGGAAGATTCACACCAGAGGAGAGAAAGACTTTAAGTTTGATCAAGAAAGCATTTGGAAAGGGTTCAGAAAAGTTCACCATCATCCTTCTAACTAGAGGAGATTCTTTGGAGGAGGATGATGTGTCTATTGAAGATTACATTGAAAACTATTGTGATGAGTCCTTTAAGAAACTGCTGGCTGACTGTGGAGGAAGACATCATGTGTTTAATAATCGAAGTAAAGAAAACCCTACGCAAGTTAATGAGCTTATAGAAAAGATCAACAAGATGTTGAAGGAAAATGGAGGTACCTATTACACCAATGATATGCTGCAAGAGGCAGAAGCTGCCATACAGAAAGAAATGAAGAGGATACTTATGGAGAAAGATGAAGAAATAAAGAAAAAGAGGGAGGATCTAGAAAGAAAACATGAAGAAGAAATGCAAATTATGAAGATGAAAATGGAAGAACAGAGAGCAGCAATTGAACTAGAGAGAAAAGAGACAGACAAAAAACTGAGACAAAAAGAGGAAAACATCATGAAAGAGATAGAACAAAGAAAGACTGAAAAAAAGAGGAGAGAAGAAGAAGACAGGAAAAGAAAACAAGACGAAGAAGCTCAGAGAAAACAATGGCAAAAAAACTGGAAGCTTTTGCTGAAATAATAAAATTAGAATCCCAAAAAAATCAAATGGTTAATAAGGAGTTGGTAGAAAGTAGAGAGGCAATGAGAAAGGAGAAGGAGAAGTGGGAAAATGAAAGAAAAGATTGGTGGGAAAAAAGGCTTCACGATGCTGAAGAGATCAGGAAATTTGTAGATGCTAAAATAAAAGAGCTCCAAAAAGAATTTGATGAAGAGAGAAAAAAATCAGAATACCAACGTAAAGAAGAAGATACGATCAGAAGAGAAAAGGAGGAGAAGCAACGAAAGGAGCCAGAAGAAAACTATAAGAAACAAATGGAGGACATGAAAACTAAATATGAAGAGGAGGCCAGAAAACAAGCTGAAGAGTTCAATGAGTTCAGAGAAAAATACTCCCAAGACTTGGAAGCTCTGATGGAAAAACATGATGAAGAACTGAGGAAACTGAAAGAAAAGGAGAAAGAAATGGAAGAGAAAGTTAAGAATAAAAGGAAAGAGTACAGTCTGCTGTATGATCTCACACGTCACAATGAAGAGAAACTGAAAGAAGAGCTTGAAGACAAAGCTGGGAAATTAGAGGATGAAAAGAAGAGGAAGGAACAACAAAAAAAGAACTGCAATATTTAAAGGAAAAGCATCAGAAAGAAACAGATGAATTGAGAAAAAAATACAAAGAAGAATGCAGCATCTGCTGATGTGACCATAACTGGAAAGCTTCCTGTTACTATCAGTACAAATTGGTCATTAAAACAAATCAAATTGAAATCAGACTGCTGTAACAGAACCAGCCCTGAAACGCCATATTCTAGTTTCTATTAAGTGATTTACATTCCAGTTATTTGAAAAGTGCAGTTGAAGGGACAATCAAAAAGGAAGTCTTAGAAAATCTGACAGATTGAACTTGACTGATTGCTTTTAACTGTATAATGATTTTAAACTGGTAACTTTGACTGATGTTTTAGTCACTGGATATAGAGACAACCCCAGGTTTATCCCTCTTCTCACTCACAGACGGCTTTGATAAGCCACCTTTGACAGGATTAAATGAGTGCTCACTTTATTGCTTCTGCTTGCATCAACCATATATTACATCCATGTACGAAAAAACAAGTTAGTACCACAAGAGTAGCAAAACTGTTAGTTGCAAAATCATAGCATGTCTTACTATTTATGTATTCTGGTCAAAATTTGTATTCCTTCTCTATAAATAAATTTTATTAAATTTTTGCACTATGCTGATTTGGTGGAGCTGCTCTCTGCCTTCTCCCTCCTCCCGTATACACAGTAGTTACATCAGAGGCAATAAACACATTGTTAACATTCTTTAGAGATAAACCTTAAACGCTTTCAGTGGAAAATGAGAGAGCGTCTCACTAAATCTTTGGATCTGATTTACAGTATTACATATAGTGCATCTGTCAACGTCTTTTCTTTACTTTTGTTTCATTCAGGTGTGGTTAAAGATTTTTTAATAGTAAAGTTATATTTCAGTTTGACACATTCTGTTCATGGTTGTCCTCTGTGAAAACCTTGTTTCTGCTTACCCTTGGCCAATCATTGAACAGATGTTACATCACATTATGTCCCTGTTCTGCTCTGATTAGCCCTATTCTTCAAAAGGGGCTGAAAATACTGATTCTGTAATGCAGAGGGTGTAAAATGGCCTTTAAGGTTCAAATGATGCACTCCTGCCTGGACACACCAATTACAGTGTCCTGACATTTTCAAATAATATTTTTAATTATTCTTAATAAAATATCTGTACATCTGGTCTGTTTCACTTTTTTGCATCTAAATGTGAGATTACTAATCAGCAGTTACTCGGATTAATCCCTAAATGTATTATATTGGTGTCAGAGGGTTTCTAATGTGTAATGTGTTGTTTTAGATGTAGATAAACTTTTCTAACTATTCCTGTGCTCAGGGAAAATTTACTCTAAAGCAGTTTTGCAAATGTTAATTTTAAAGCTTTGATTATACATACAGTTATTATAACATTTATTTTTACCCATTCAATTGAGGTTTAATTTGCATGTATGTATTGATGTTTATATTTAATTCATCTTGTCATCAGTTTTTTTTTTACCATAATTTTTTTATGATTAATTTTTTTTTTTAATTTTATGTTTGGAAAGTGTTTAACCACCAGTCATGAAGGGATTTCCTATTGTAAAATAAGTGCGTTTTTTTTTTTAAATTTGTTTTTCACTTTACTTTTCTATGATTTTAATCTTCCTTTTTAATACAAATGCTTACATTTATTTTATTCGACAAAATGAAAACATATTTACTAGGAATGGTTTCATGTTATAAAAATAAAGGCTTGAAAAATAGACATAAATGTTTTGCTTGTTTTCGTGTATTGTACTTAAACCTGCAAGTTACTGTAACCTGTCCAAAATATTTAAATTCTTTTTTTAGAAATTCGTAGTTTTACATTTATTATAATATCTATATATAATATCCACAACACCATCGATGAAGTGCCCAAGGAAACCAAAAAACTACAAATTGTGCACATCTTAATTTTAATTTCAGACATAAATCTATTTATTTATGGAAACCAGTTCAACGGATACATTTCCTTCTTTTAAAGCTATCCCTTATGGAGCTAGAAGAGTCTTAATATTTACAAATACACATATGTGATTCATATATGCACAGGACAATGCAAATATGCCGGCCTCAGTTACAACGCGAAGAAAAGAGTTCCTTTTACTGATGTTTAACGCTCTTGAAATGTTCAGCACTCTTAAACACCGTAGAACTGACAAAATAAACACAAAAATACAACAGAAATAATTAGCCTCACAACATAACCTAATATACAATACATGTAGCAAATAAACATACCACTTTGGCCTGCTTGTGACTAAGGCTGGGGTCTATTCTTCCATTTAAATCTTCTGTTTTAACTAGCGAACGTAGTTCTTAGCTTTTGTGAGCTCTTACAGTCCATGCTGAAGCACCAGTGTGGTGCCGATAGCTTATGATGTTGACAGGAAACTGAAATGTTACTTTCAAAATACGTGAATCCATCTTAATCTTATTTAAATTAAATACTGTGAATAATATTCAAAACAAATGATAATTATGAGGTACAACATCACAAATATTAAAACTATATAAAATAAACAATAAGTATAAACTTATATAAGGTGCAACAGTGCTATCTATTGGATTTCAAAATTTTTGCACAAACAAAACAATGGCATTTACACTCCCTCCATCACACTATGTGTGATTCTGCACAACAGATGGTGAATATCAAACTGGTTAGAAGTTTGACCTTTCTGACTTTGTTGTCAGCTCCTGGGAAAACATAGACTACTTTGGCAAGTTTCCACTGGTTTCTTGGTAGACCTTTATCTTGTAGTAATACGATGTCATTTATTTTAGTGTCTCTGTATTGGACAATGTATCTTGAAATACTGATTCTGAGTCGGGCCAGGGAATATCACTTGGATCACCATTTTCTTCACTGAGCCTTTTCCTTGGCTGTTTTAGTGATAACCCAACATACATCACATTTTCTCCGTAACTAGGTTCAGGGGCTTCAACGTCTCTTATCTTTTCATAAAAATAGCTTATATCTGTTTGAAGAACATTAATAACACTCACAGCTTCAGCAATCAACTCAGTGTCTTTACTTTTCATAAAGTTTTTAAAGCAGTTTATGTGTTATTTCCATTTCTTGTATGTTCACTCAAAGTCCTTTTTGTGATCCTTTGTTCCCTATGTGCATTCTGGATCACTGCTATACCACAGTCAGAGATGCTTATCACGCCGTTCCCTGTGCTGCACTGGGCCAGTCTGACCACGTCATGGTTCACCTGATTCCTGCTTACAAGCAGAAACTAAAGCTCTGCAAACCTGTAGTGAAAACATCAAAGATGTGGACCAGTGAGGCTGTAGAAGATCTTCAGGCGTGTTTGGATTCTACGAACTGGGACGTTTTCAGGACTGCAACCCCCAGTCTAGATGAGTTCACAGAGGCTGTGACATCATATATCAGCTTCTGTGAGGACTGCTGTGTTCCATCACGAACCAGGGTGTGTTACAACAATGATAAACCCTGGTTCACAGCCAAACTCAGAAGGCTAAGGTTAGACAAAGAAGATGCCTTCAGAAGTGGGGACAAATGCAGATTAAGAGATGCAAAATACAAGTTTAGCAAGGCGGTGAAGGAGGCTAAACGACTGTACTCTGAGAAGCTGAAACCAGTTTGCAGCCAACGACTCTGCTTCTGTCTGGAAAGGGCTTGGGCAGATAACAAATTACAAGCCTAAAACCCCCCACTCCATGAACGATCGACAGTTAGCAAACAACCTGAACACCTTCTACTGCCGTTTCGACAGACAAAGGGACAGTCCTGCAATCACCCCCCACGACTCCACCCAACAGATCACCTCCACCTCCTCCTCAGTGACAACTCTTTCCATTCATGAGAGAGATGTTAACAAACTATTCAGAAGACAGAACCCGAGGAAAGCTGCTGGACCAGACTCTGTCTCTCCATCCACCCTGAAGCACTGTGCTGATCAGCTGTCTCCAGTGTTCACAGACATTTTTAACACCTCACTGGCAACATGTCCTGTGCCAGCCTGCTTAAAATCCTCCATTATCATCCCTGTTCCCAAGAAGCCAAGGACCACAGGACTTAATGAATTTAGACCCGTCGCTCTGACCTCTGTGGTTATGAAGTCCTTTGAGCGCCTTGTGCTTTCACACCTGAAAGAAATCACTGATCCCCTCCTGGACCCCCTACAGTTTGCCTACAGAGCCAACAGGTCTGCAGACGATGCTGTCAATTTGGCCCTTCACCACATCCTCCAGCACCTGGACTCTGCAGGAACCTACGCCAGGATCCTGTTTGTGGATTTCAGCTCTGCCTTCAATACAATCATCCCAGCTCTGCTTCAGGAGAAGCTCTCCCAGCTGAATGTGCCCGACTCCACCTGCAGGTGGATCACAGACTTCCTGTCTGACAGGAAGCAGCAGGTGAAGCTGGGAAAACATGACTCTGACTCACAGCTCATCAGCACTGGTTCCCCCCAGGGCTGTGTTCCTTCTCCTCTGCTCTTCTCCCTGTACACCAACAGCTGCACCTCCAGTCACCAGACGGTCAAGCTCCTGAAGTTCGTGGACGACACCACTCTCATCGGACTTATCTCTGATGGTGACGAGTCCGCCTACAGGTGGGAGGCTGACCATCTGGTGACCTGGTGCAGGGAGAACAACCTGGAGCTCAATGCTGTAAAAACAGTGGAAATGGTTGTGGACTTCAGGAAGAACTTAGCCTCAGCTACCCCCATCACCCTCTGTGACTCCACCATCGACACTGTGGAGTCTTTCCGCTTCCTGGGAACTATCATCTACCAGGACCTAAAGTGGGAGCTGAACATCAACTCCCTCACCAAGAAAGCCCAGCAGAGGATGTACTTCCTGCGGCAGGACAATGATGGTGCAATTCTACTCCTCCATCATTGAGTCCATCCTCACCTCCTCCATCACCATCTGGTATGCTGGTGCCACCGCTAAGGACAAGGGCAGACTGCAGCGTGTCATCAGGTCTCCAGAGAAGGTGATTGGCTGCAATCTTCCATCTCTCCAGGACCTGTACGCCTCCAGGACTCTGAGGCGTGCAGGGAAGATTGTGACTGATCCCTCGCACCCCAGTCACAGACTATTTCAGAAACTTCCCTCTGGCAGGAGGCTGCGGTCCATCAGGACCAGAACCTCACGCCACAAGAACAGTTTTTTCCCCATCTGCTACCAGCCTTATGAACAAGGCCCAGAGCCGCCTGTGACACTGCCTCTCTCCCCCGTTCAGGACTTACAAGCTTCTGCGTTACATTAATGCACAGTCCACTGAATGTATATTATTCCTGTATATATATATTGATTTTATTCAATTTTACTTTATTTTATGTATTCTTATTTCTGTCTGCACCATCATCACCAAGTCAAATTCCTTGTATGTGCAAACCTACTTGGCGATTAAACTTGATTCTGATTCTGATCATAACTGAACATATATCAACCAGAATTACCATAGAGTGCACTCAGCTACACAGACTCCTCCCTTCTGAACATCTCAAATTTCTCTGCTTAAACCACTGATCTCTATTTATTCACTGGACTGCTCATTGGCCGTATATAATACACGTTGCTCTGAAGCCACCAGCCGCCATATTGGTATTCCCTTTCTCCTCCAGTAATTAGGGAATATATGCGCTACAGCATCGAAAAACGATGACAGATTTTCTCATGTTCGGGGGGGAGGGTTAAGACTTTTAAAATGTCAAATTGCATATACTTTTATGTTATGTACTAAAACTATCAAGTACTGAGAAAGTCATGTGCTGAAATATTTTGTATGTTATATATATTTTTTTCTTCATATATATATATATATATATATATATATATATATAGAGAGAGAGAGAGAGAGAGAGAGAGAGAGAGAGAGAAATAACATTCATATGTATATATATATATATATATATATATATATATATATATATATATATATATATATATATATATATATATATATTAGGGCTGGGCAACGATTAAAATATTTAATCGCGATTAATCGCCCTGATTAATCGCGATTAATCGCATTGTATTTACAAACTCCAAGAATGAATTCAAAAGTAGTGTAAAGAGCACTTTTATTTTTGTCAGGATGCAGCTTATTGGCTGCATGCTGAGCCTCTCTCCCTCTCTCTTGTTCCTGCGCAGCCTGATCGGTTTCACCTGGCAGGCTGCAATTAACCTGCAACTGCTTCCACCTGTTTCCACCGCTTTATAAGACTCACCTCTTTCTGTTCCCGTCGCCGGTCCATAGCGTTCACTCCTGCTCTGTTCTCTGCCAGTATTCTTGTCAGCTCCGTTTGTTACCGTCAGCCTGAAGACCCCTTTCTACCTGGTTTTGTTACAGTCAGCCCATAGATTTTTCGTCAGTTTGTTTTCTCCACTGCACAGCTCTGATGTTCAGCTCTCCACTGCACGGCTCAGATGTTCTGCTCTCCAGTGCTCGGCTCAGATGTTCTGCTCTCCAGTGTTCGGCTCCAGAGTTCCTCCCGGTCAGTCTCTCCACACGCCTCCTGCCGGCCAGCTTCTACACCCTACACCTCCGTCTGTTGAAAGACTCTGGTCTCATCATCCATCTTCCACACCATTCAATAAAACTCACTCATAAGAACTGACTCTGTGTGTGCGTGCTGTGTCCGGGTTCATCCCAGGAAAATATCCTAACAATTTTAATGTTCTGCTGCCATATGAACAAAAGTGTTGTAACATTTGTAGCACTTATCAGTAACACATTTAGTGTAAAGCTCAACTTAAACATGTAAAACAAAAAATAGCAATAATAATAAATTAAAGCTTATTGCCACTGACAGGGAATTCTCTTTATGGGGAAAAAATCTACCAAAAACAGGCAATTTCTGAGGTAACAGCAGGGAGCAGCATTACCATTTTATGTTCAATACCAAAGTTTAACTTGGCAGATGAGTAACATGTCAAGATCCTAATCTGTCATCTGTAAGTGAAAGTAGTCACTTAGAAAAACCAGTTGTTTTAATATCCCTGTGCAAATTCTCACTTATCTGAGTCATTGCAACAGCAAGCCTGTTTAAGGCTGTTGGCTATTTTTTTTAGTAATTATTCAGGCTAAACAGTGACTATGACCAAAATATATATTTCCATATTCACCAGCAGGCTTGAATAATAAAGAAGTATTACATAAAGCTGTGAGAAATTATTTCAACTAACTGAAGTCCACATGTGTAACAAAACAAAGAATAGAATAGGTTGATACACGTCAAACACATTGCTTTTATTTTGGAAAGTAGTCTCAGGCATTGCTACCGTAATGCATGGTGTTCCCATGACCTTCAAAATCAAGGGAGGGCTGGCATGACTGCCGTTTCCACAGTGGCGGCTGGCTTGACCGCAGTAAACTCAGCCATGTTCATTGGAAAATCGCCTCACTTTTCTTAGAAAATATCGTCTTACTCCCCCTCTCACCTGGGATATCTGCGCTGAGATTTGTATGGATGACAAGCCTTGTTTTGTCGTGTCTAAAATCAAATCTGCGTAAGGTTCTTAAGACATTTTATTCTGAAAAATGTGGTGCTTTTGCAACGCAGAAGTGACCACTTCCGGTCTCGGAATATGAACAAACGAGCCTCTTTTTCGTTTACGTTTTGAACCATTTTTGTTTTTTCTTACCCGAAATGGAAAATTAATTTCAAATAATTTTTCAAATTTCACTTTTCGCTTATGGACAATGAAAAAGACAAACGCTTTGTATTTCGATTTTCTTTTTTGTATTTTAAAACAAAAATCAAATGGCCATTTGTTTTTGTTTTTCTTCTGAAACGAAAATCCAATGACCACCGCGGTTGTTTGTGAGAGACAGCAGAGTGGGCGGGCGGTCCGTGTACCTTCAGGCAATTCGATTTTTTTCCGGAAAACCAAAACGGAAAACGGAAACTACTTCCGTTTTCTCGTTTTTCCTTTTAAAATAAAAAACGGGAAAATGGAAAACAAAGCCGTTTTTCTGTTTTTGTCAACACAATTTAGAAATGGAAAACCAGAAAAACTTAATGAAAAAAACGGCCCGTTTTTCGATTTCGCCAATTCTTTTTTTCCATTTTCTTTTTAAGATTGAAAGACGAAGACGCTTTCACGGCTGGCCCGGAAGTGCAGAAAAATATTTCAACATAAAAGCCTAACATAACGCAAGCCTCGAGAAAAAAATAATGAAGCGTACAGATGTTTTTTTGAATAAAAAGAGGACCTTTTTACGTTACAACATGATAGTTTATTGTACAGACGTGAGCTTTATTACATTATTGTCTGTTTTATTGGTGGAACATGAAACACAAAGGTTAATCGTTTGCTGTAAACCAAAAATGTAGAAGCAAAGTTTATTTGATGAAGATTTGTCTCATCATGCAAAACGTACCTTTGCATAGGATTACTGTCTACATGTGTCTTGATTTTAGTGAACAGTACATATTGTTGAAGCTAACAACAATAAATAAAAACAAATACTGCCACGGGGATAGAGTGCCTCCTATATTTCCTATTTGTCATACATAAATTGCTAGTTAAAAAGTTAAACGGTTCCCTGTCTGGCCTACAAAAGCGTGTAGTTTGTAGCGTCTATAGCGGCTTCCACGGAGGTTCCTCCGTGCTTCCTCTCTCCTCGATGGAAATTTTTGATTACATTTTACTAAACAACTGTTCGCCCTTATAGCCTATGTAGAGATTCTCATTCATAAGTAAACTGAGATGCAATCTAAACAACAGCTAGATAAGCTGCATTGTCTGTGTTTTCTTAGTCTGTTTTAAGTGCAATTCTTTGCTCATTTGCTGAAGAAACCGATCCAGAAAGCTGGTCCTGTGCTGAGGATCCTCCACCGGAACCGCTGAGCTGATTGTCCAGAAAAGAATGCTGCATAAGCTGCCGAAGATGATGGATAACTTCCTCCTCTCCAAAACACAGGGAAGAATCAACAGAGCAAGGGACGTCTTCATGTTCTTTAAGATGATAGCTCCAGAACATCCTTCCTGCCAGCAGCTCACGTTCTTCTACTCTATTTTCAATAGATTATATATATATATATATATATATATATATATATATATATATATATATATATATATATCTATATATATATATATATATATATATATTTATATATATTTTTTTTTTTTTCCCTTAAGGTACTAAGAGTTTTTCATATTCATTTTGGCTTGAAATGTTGCAGATTTGTGGTTAATTCACGTATTTCTGTGAGACCAAGTGGTTAATATGTTACACTATTTACTTAAACAACTGCTTATACCAAATCCCCACAAGGTGGCAGAATACCTGAAGGAACATGAACCATTCCTTGGTAGGCTAAACACACTGGAGACCTTATTTCTCAAGGGATTGCCAAAGGGTCAACAATATACCTTATAGGATTTACGCCTCAATATAAAAAGAAAGCTGCCACAAGTTCTGAAACATGGCCTGATATTGAGCTTTGTGAAATTAAGAATGTAACTAGGACCTGTTTCTGTTTATAGAAAAGGAATATTAGAAATTCTAGTTAACATTAAAAAGACATTGTGATTAATACATAATACATTAATTTCTGATTAAATATTTAAATTTCCTGGTTTCCAGTTTGAGTCCTGGTTTTAACATTTTTAATCAATGACAGATTCAAAACAACAGGGCCTTATTACGTTACAACATGAGTTTATTGTAGAGCCGCGAGCTTTATTACATGGCTGTGGGGGCACCTTCCTACCAAAGCTTATTGTGTGTTTTATTGGTGCAACATGGCTAACCGTTTGCTGTAAACCAAAAATGTAGAAGCAAAATTTATTCGATGAAGATTTGTCTCATCAAGCAAAACCCACCTTTGCATAGGATTACTGTCTACATGTGTCTTGATTTTAGTGAACAGTAAATATTGTTGAAGCTATCCCCACGGGGATAGAGTGCCTCAAATATTTCCTATTTGTCATACAAAAATTGCTAGTTAAAAAGTTAAACGGTTCCCTGTCTGGCCTACAAAAGCGTGTATCAATGACAGATTCAAAACAACAGTTTCACAAGTTTATTTTGACTTAAAACAGAAATACAGAAACCAGAACCAGTTTTAACAACACGATGAAAACTTTATTTAATTGAAAACAGCTAACTCATCAACCAGAACTTAGTTGTCTACAGAAAAAGAAAAAAGTGCCCCTACCAACTAAAAAAAACGGTCATCTACCCTCTAATAACGGGATGAAGAATTTCCAGGATTTCCTCTAACCCTGTTAAACAAAAGCGTGCTTCCCTGAACGTGTTGTCCCTGCATTTCGGGCAGTTGGGTGAGGTCATCACCCACTCTGAGATGCAAGTGTTGCACCCAATAAGGCTGCGGCAACAGGGGGCCACCACAGGTACGTTCATCACATCTGAAAATGAAAGTGACACATCACTAATTATCATCAACAAAGGTCCTTACCTTCTTGGCATTTTCTATCATGCTATCATTTCATAAACTGCTAAATATCCCAGAAGAGATTTACAGGTCTATTAATGAACAGAAATTGTTAATTGAAAAGTAATATGTAAATCAATTTTCAAAACCGGGCTTTTCAATTAGGGTTGTTTTTAAACATGCCATTTAAATAAACTTATATAGATTTCATTTAAAATTGGTATTTACTTTATCTGGTTAATCAAAAAGCGCCCTCTGTTTAATAATGTTCAAGTCCCTTTTTAATGTTGCTTTCCATATATAAAATTTGTAATACAGCCCCAAAGTCTTTGACCCATGATGTAACAGTGCCGTCCAGTGTTCCTTGGAACTCATTTTATGAAGAAATAACAGTGATCTTATAATTCTTAGTTTTGAGGTGCATATTTTTTTGAACAAATTCAGCTGGAACAGCTGCAACCTTGGAATGTTATTACCTGACATCTGCTAAGAATACAGATACAACAGGAACACTCCGTTACAACTCAATGAGTTATTGTTGTTCTGTAATTGGATAACAGACTAATATCTAAGTGGTCAAAAAGGATCAACTGAATCACGTCATAATCTACACAAACATTGATGTATGACTATAACTATACTATAAGCTCTTTCAAAGTTACAAACATGGTGACGTTTTATGGGGATGGAAGCCGGATGGCTAAACCAGATACCTTACAGGAGAGCCATTAATAATTTCTGTGCTGTGGACAGTGGAGTGTCTATACATTTAATCAAAGCACAAAAATGGCTGGATGCTTACAACTATGTGAGAAATGGTGACGTTATAATGAAAAAATACACCAATACATGTCAGAATCTCTGTGTGCCGCAGTCCTAAGTTTTATCGAACCAGGTCAATGCTAGAGAAACAGCATGTATGACACCTGGAGTATTGTAAATGTGGAAAAAATAAAAAAAATTTAGAGCAAACTACACCTGCATGTCTGTTAAGTTTAATGAAAATACTTGCAATGCAGTTGCTTTTACACTTGTTCTGTTCTGAGGTGATTTGTTCTATTGCTTTTGGGTAAAACTATAAAATATTTAATTTTTTTCACTTTTGTATTGCAGACAGGGGAGACTTTGCAGTCTGACAGCAGTAAGACTATTTAAAAATCAACGTCTTCAAAGTCCAGTGTTAGCTCTCTTTACCCTAAGTCCAAGTCTATTTACATGTATCACTGGTTTGATCAAAATTATTCCAACCGTATTAGATTATTTTCCATATCACAATTTTGAACAAATATAAGTAATTAAAGTTAAGGCTGAAATAACAACAATCAAGCAATGAGAGTATTGGTAACTGTATTTTACACTTATAGTTGTCTTTAAATAGTATTTTTATCCTACATACCTCTACAAATAACACATTTAAATGTGTCCTGTATAGAAGTGGCTTGGGCAGCAGTAAAGGCCACGGTTGACCGCTTGTTGGCAGCAGCATATTCGGACAATTCTCTCAGCGTCTGAGATATTGCTGGCAGCTCCTCAGCTGCTAGCACAAGCTCCTCCACTTTTTCAGCTGTTTCTCCAGCCGCAGTCTGACTGTGGAAAAAAGAAAAATGTTACAAAGAACTCCAAAATGGTTCAATCAGAACAAGCTCTTGACTCTGTTATGATCAAGGTAAATGTTTACTGCTTGAAAAGTTTGCACATTTAACAAAAAGACTACTTTCTTTGTTTCTTGCCATATCATTTAGAAAATGTGATTATGTGATACTGGTACAAATGTAAATGAAAAGTGTTTAACCCCTTACCACCCACCTTTGTATAGCTTGTTCACAAACGTATTGCATACCCAAATCCCACTGGCCAGTAAAATAATCTAAATCCCACGTGCTTTTGATATATCTCATTCGAAAGCTAAGATCTTTTAGTTCCTTGAAGATATGTGTATAGACTCTGTAGGTGTTACACAACTTAAGCTATGTAACTTCAAACATGTCCAAGAATTACTTTTTTGTCTCTATAAAAAAGATGAAATTTATTGTATTTATATTCAATTCAATTCAATTCAATTTTATTTATATAGCGCCAAATCATGAAACATGTCATCTCAAGGCACTTTACAAAGTCAAGTTCAATCATATTATACAGATTGGGTCAGATTATACAGATTGGTCAAAAATGTCCTATATAAGGAAACCAGTTGATTGCATCAAAGTCCCGACAAGCAGCATTCACTCCTGGGGAACCGTAGAGCCACAGGGAGAGTCATCTGCATTGTACATGGCTTTGCTGCAATCCCTCATACTGAGCAAGCATGAAGCGACAGTGGGAAGAAAAACCACCCATTAACGGGAAGGAAAAACCTCCGGCAGAACCGGGCTCAGTATGAACGGTCATCTGCCTCGACCGACTGGGGTTACAGAAGACAGAACAGAGACACAACAAGACAGACAAACAAGCACAGAAGCACACATTGATCTAGTAATCTGTTCTACATTAGATGGTAGTAGCGGGTGAGCCGTCTTCTCTGGATGATGTCACAGTTAACAGAACGCCAGACCAGGTGTACCTACTATGAAGAAAAAGAGAGAGAGCAAAAAGTTAAAAGCTGAAATGACGACAGTCATTTCAATGTAATACAATGCAAAACTGGAGAACAGTAGACTGAAGAACAGTAGAAATCAGTAGAGTGAGAAAATTAGACCCTGATGTCCTCCAGCAGCCTAGGCCTATCACAGCACAACTATAGAGATAGCTCAGGGTATGAGCCACTCTAACTATAAGCTTTGTCAAAAAGGAAAGTTTTAACATTAGTCTTAAAAATAGATAGGGTGTCTGCCTCACGGACCAAAACTGGGAGTTGGTTCCACAGGAGAGGAGCCTGATAGCTAAAGGATCTGCCTCCCATTCTACTTTTAGAGACTCTAGGAACCAGCAGCAGACCTGCAGTCTGAGAGCGAAGTGCTCTGTTAGGAACATACGGGGTAATCAGAGCTCTGATATATGGTGGAGCTTGATTATTAAGGGCTTTATACGTTAGAAGGAGAATTTTAAATTCTATTCTTGATTTAACAGGAAGCCAATGAAGGGAAGCTAAAATTGGAGAAATATGATCCCTCTTGTTGATTTTCATCAGAACTCTTGCCGCAGCATTTTGAATCAGCTGAAGACTTCGAACTGCATTTTGTGGACTTCCTGATAGTAAAGAATTACAATAGTCCAGCCTTGAAGTAACAAATGCATGGACTAGTTTTTCAGCATCACTCCTGGACAGAATGTTTCTAATTTTGGCGATATTCCGGAGGTGAAAAAAGGAAACTCTGGAAACCTGTTTAATATGGGATTTAAATGACATGTCTTGGTCGAAAACAACACCAAGATTTTTAACTTTATTACCAGAGGCCAAGTTAATGCCATCCAGATTAAGGGATTGATTAAGAACTTTATTTTTTGAAGACTCTGGCCCAAAGATTACAACTTCTGTCTTGTCAGAATTTAAATGCAGGAAATTTAAAGTCATCCAGCTTTTGATGTCATCAAGACATGACTGCAGTCGAAGTAACTGATTGGATTCATCAGGATTTATGGATAAATATAGCTGAGTGTCATCAGCATAACAGTGGAAATTAATCCCATGCTGTCTGATAATTTTGCCAATCGGAAGCATATATATAGTAAATAGAATTGGTCCAAGGACTGAACCCTGTGGTACTCCACAAGTGACCCTAGAGTTTGAGGAAGATTTATTATTAACATGAACAAACTGGAATCTGTCCGACAGATAAGATTTAAACCAGCCTAATGCTTTTCCCTTAATCCCTACAGTATGCTCAAGTCTTTGTAGGAGAATATTGTGATCAACTGTATCAAATGCAGCACTGAGATCTAACAGGACAAGTATAGACACAAGTCCATTATCTGAGGCCATGAGAATATCATTAGTGACCTTCACCAGAGCTGTTTCAGTGCTATGATGAGCTCTGAAGCCTGACTGAAACTCCTCAAGTAGGTCATTACTTTGTAAATGTTCACATAGTTGATTAGCAACTACTTTCTCAAGAATTTTAGATAAGAAAAGAAGATTAGATATAGGTCTGTAATTTACTAACTCATCTTGATCAAGAGATGGTTTCTTAAGTAAAGGTTTAATAACAGCTACTTTAAAAGCCTGTGGTACATATCCATTTACCAAGGATACATTAATCATGTCTAAAATAGGACCACTGATCAGAGGGAATACCTCCTTAAACAACTTGGTTGGGATTGGGTCTAACATACAGGTAGAAGGTTTAGATGAAGCTAAAATTTTAGATAGCTCAGAAAGCTCTACTGCTTTTAAACAGTTCAGACACTGCGCAGGTTCTAAAGATAATTATACAAATTATCTTTTGTATAATTGATAGTTGATCTCTCCCAATCCCTACACAAGTTGTTCATGTTGTGGACAATATCTGTCTAAAATTTCTGATTTCTAGTCATAATCATCAGGAAACTATGACCCTTTTTATATGTATAGGGTCCTTTCGACACCTTTGTGCCAAATTATGTCAACTAGTGCCATACTGGATTATTTTAATTTTAAGACTACATTTAACAAAAAAAACTATTGTTATTTTCAGATTTATACAAATTATTATCCAATCATTTTGTTTTATATTCCGAAGGAGCAATGCTTGAAATATGCGTAAAACGTCACTTAGGGTGTATCACCCTGTGCGGGGGTGCTTTTTTTTTTTTTTTACATGTAAAAAAAAATTGCCAAACATTAACGTTCAATATTTCTGAACAGTGGAGCACTATGAACAATAACTGAAAACAAATACCATGTGGACTTAATTAATATACTATTTACCTGTTGATCCAGTGCCCTCTAGAAGTTTGTTTCCTTGAATGTCACAGAGGACAATGGGTTCCTCTGTCCTCAAGTCACGCTTGACCTTTTCGGCAATGATTGGGACAGTAGCCTCACGCTCTGTAAATTCCACAATCATGGTACCAGCATCGAGGTGAATAATGCCTCCCTCCACCCTTCCTATGATAATGTTCCTGTTGACAGAAAAAAAAAAAAAACAGAGACACAAACATAGTTTTTATTGAATTTACACGTTTGAAATTACAAGTCAACTCCTCTCCCATAATTAATGCTATTTCCATATATATTGTTGAATGCATAATTATTTTTTTTATATTATACTCAATATATAATAAAATAAGAATAGATATAAAAAATAAAGATAATGGGATAACAATGGATTCAATTTGATTAATCCATATTTACTGAACCAGTGGGATTCAATGTTGTAATTGCTTTCTTACTTGGAGAATGATTTAGTCTGGGGTGGGGGTCTTGGCAAGCTGGCAGAGGTGGACGTAAATGAAAATCTTGGAGTCTGGATGGGAGGACCATAGCTTTGGGGAGCTGTAGAGGTGGAAGGGCCATCATGATCTCCAGCCACTTCATATCTGTCCCCCATCTCTTCCTCATCAAAGTACCCAGAGGTGCTAGGGAAGAGGATGGCTCCATTTTCATCCACCAAGTAAATAGTAGAAGCGTTTAGCTGAAATAGAATAAAATGTAAAGTTTGAAATCATCAAAGCGAAGCAGATTGTTAGCAGTACAGTTAGTAGGCCCTAAACTTAGAATACTGTATACCGATCCATGTTTGATTTTGCTTTCTAAAGAATGTATAGCGTACAATAACACACTGCAATTTTAAGAAAGAACAGAAGTAAGAAATTATCACTAGTGAAATATTTAGTTGAAAGACTACGATTTAAGGATATTTTCTTTATTCTCTCTCTCTTATGTTCTTTAATCTCTTTGTCTTTGCTTCATAGGTCTTGTGACTTTAACTTTTTAGCAGCATCTGTCTGATATATTATTTTTTTCTGTGCCACCTTTTTAATTTCTTTCGTCTTTCCATTATTCTCCGTTCTCCTCTCTCTTTTGAAGAGGGAGAGTGCATGGTGGGCTAACCTGATCTACGTAGGTTTTTGTCACCATCAGCCATGGCCGCGGGAAGTGGGGGTGCTGCAGCACCCCCTAGTGGCGAGAGGGAGATGTATTAAAATAAAATGTATTAAAAATACTTTTATAAACTTTTATCAATTTCTAAATTTCTCATAAACATTTTGGGAAATGATTTTGACTTTTTAAAAGCTTTACTATTACGTGTATTTGGATTATAATTTAATTATTTTGACGCCTAATCCACACAACTTCACGGAAGTTACGTTGTCATGGCAACTTCAAGCAAGCTAGTGGTCGCCGAGTAAAGAGGTAACCCGCTCGCGGCAGCAGACTAGTAAACTTACATAGTCTAAAGACAGAAACGAGGAGGAAATATGGCACAGAAACGCATTTCTGATTTTTCGGAAAGCCGCCACCACCACCAGTGAAGAACACTAGTACCGCAACCATGACAGCGGAGAGCAGCCGGAGTAAAGAGACTGTCCGCCCGCCTCTGATGGCAGTTGCCCCTGCATTGACTGTCGCGGCCCAGAAATTACGGCCGCCATCTTGGGGCGGTTCGACCTGCTACCTTAACCTGCTGGTTTAAGATGAACAGACAGATGCCACAGCACTGTGCGGCGTATTTTTGTTTGAATCGACGGACTATTGTCATCAGGGACAGGGATCGAGGGATAACTTTCACAATTAAGATGAACAGATACATTTGATTAGAATGTTCTTTTTCTGTATGTTTGTCCACCAACAAAATCCAATCTTGCTGTGGGAGCTATTTCTCTATTTTTGTTACGTTTTAGAATTTAGTTTATTTAGTTCATTTTTATTTATTTGCTTATTTGTTGTATTAATAATTTTATTTAAATTTAGTTGCATAGAAAGTAATTGTTAGTTAGTAATTTGTTAAATTAGTTAACTGATTTGTTTGGGTCACTTTTAGTTTTGTTCACCTTTAACTCCTGAGTTTTTTGGCTTTCATGGATAAGTAGTCACTACACTTGTTAATGTTTGGTGCTAGTTTTTTGCCAAA
>NC_046372.1:22394564-22462064 GCF_011125445.2 Fundulus heteroclitus
AGTATTTAAGGTACCGTTTAATTATTTATTTTGTATTAATACATAACCTCACCGTATTTGTTTATAATATTCGCTATAATATTATAGCGTGACATTTATGTCAATAATCTTCTAGCATAGGTGATTCTGCGTGGTTGGAGGCCAAATTCTGCTTAGGGCCCCAAAAAGGCTCAGGCCGGCACTGGCCCAGTGGGTGGAGGCAGATGAGCGTTCACACTGAGACTGGTTCTGGTTCTGCTGGAGGTTCTCCTCCCTGTTAAAGGGGAGTTTTCCTCTCCACTGTCGCCTCATGCATGCTGAGTATGAGGGATTGCTGCAAAGCCATCAACAATGCAAATTAAGCTGTCTGGTGTGTCACTGCCACCCTGTGGTGGTAGGCAGCATTGCATGTGTGTCGCTTCCCAACTAAAGCTTCTTAAATTCATCGTTATTTTTAAAATCCAGGCCTGGAGACGTGAGCTAACGGGTCGTTTTTCTGTGTGCAGGAGAAGGTCCTGCTGTGGCTGCTTCAGTTCATGCAGGAACAGGCCATCTCCCTGGACGAGGTGGACCAGAACGGAAACACGGCCGTCCACGTGGCGGCTCACTACGGCCACCTCACCTGCATACAGGTAACCTGACGCGCCCCGTAGTGGAGGAAGGAGCCTTCCTCACCTGAGCTCCTGAACTCGTGTGTGTGTGTCCAGACTCTGGTGGAGTACGGCTCCAACGTGACCATCCAGAACCAGCAGGGGGAGCGGCCGTCCCAGAGTGCCGAGCGGCAGGGCCACACCACCTGCGCCCGCTACCTGGTGGTGGTGGAGACCTGCATGTCGCTGGCCTCGCAGGTCGTTAAGCTCACCAAGCAGCTCAACGAGTAAGTTGCACCATTTCATGTTTAGAGTCGGCAGAAGAATGTGGTTCCGTTTCAACTCTCAGACGGATCTAATTAGTCCTTTAATCATGGCCCGATCGTTTCCACCGGACTGTTGCACGGAAGCCAAGTTTCAGTGTTTTTCCTCTGAGCTGCAGTCCACACTGCAAAAAAGGGAATTAAAAGTAAATACAATCTTCTTGAAATGAGAGTATTTTTCCCTGATTTGAGCAGCTAAATAAGACTAATGCTAATGGAATGAGTATTTATACCCCTAAAATAAGATAATTAGACATCCTACACTTGAAATAAGATGATGGAGATGAATGTAATTGGGAAATTGTCTTATTTAGCTGCTCAAATCAAGGAAAAATACACAAATTTCAAGTAAATGTTACTTTGAGTAAGTGTAGACACCCCCAAACTAAACAAAGGAGCTTCTCTGTTTAAATATGCTGGTGAAGATTCTCAGTCATCCAGGTCATGGTAATTCCAAAAAAAGGTAAAAAACAAAGCAATTGGACTTGTTTTCCGTAGTTGAAGACGTTTCGCTTCCTCTCCAGGAAGCTTTCTCAATTCAAAAAGTCTGGAGTAATGTGCAGTAACAAGCTTTATACCATTGGCAAACAAAGGCCTTGTAATGGCTTAGATAAAATGCAAATTCAACAGAAACAGGTCCACCCCTTAGTAATGGGCGGTCTCTGTAACGAGGAGTCGTTAGGGTTGTTATTGGCCTGTCTTAAAGGAGCGATGTTTTGATCACCTGAATGAGGGTGAGAGTTAAGGTGATGATTGGCTGGAATTAATCCTATAGCTGTGTTGTAAGTTTTTGAAAGTTGTAACCTAAGGCCTCCTCCTCTGTTTAAGGTTGTTTTTTCTCTCTTAACGTAGACGGCTTCCTTCACACCCCTTTCAAACCATCTGTCTTCTTTGTCCAAAATGTGAACATGTTGGTCCTCACAGAGTGTCCTTTGTCCTTAAGGTGTAGGTGGAGAGCAGAGTCTTGTCCTGAGGAGGTAGCTCTCCTGTGTTGAGCCATGCGTCTGTGGAGAGGTTGTTTGGTTTCTCTGATATAAAGATCAGAACATTCCTCACTGCACTGAACTGCAGACACCACTCCGCTCATCTTAGGTTTGGGGGGTTTTGTCCTTGGGATGCACCAGCCTCTGTCTGAGGGTCCTGTTTGGTTTGAAATGTACTGGGATTCAACCTGTTTCTGTTGAATTTGCATGTTATCTAAGCCATTGCAAGGCCTTTGTTTGCCAATTGTATAAAGCTTGTTACTCCACATTACTCCAGACTTTTTGAATTGAGAAAGCTTCCTGGAGAGGAAGCGAAACGTCTTCAACTACGGAAAACAAGTCCAGTTACTTTGTTTTTTTACCTTTTTTTGGAATTCTCTGTTTAAACCTCTTAACATAATCACCGACTAGAACGCCTAAACTCCAGAACCGAAACCAAACCCGACCTGACGAGAGGCCGTGTGGCTCTGGACTGTCGGGCGCTGCAGCGACCGCCTGATGGCAGCAGCTACGCCCCCAGGTGCAGCTTCTGGTACCTCAGCGGTCTGCATGTGGACCAAAGCCCCTCCACATCCGGCCGTCCCTCTAAGGGACGAAGCGCTGTGTCTGATTTACAGCCTGAATCCTTCCTTCAGTTTCCCGTTGAAGTCGGTTTGAACCGAACCAGTGAAATCCCTGAAGATTAGGAGGAGTGACGGCTTTTCTGCAGGATCTGTCCTGGATCTCTGGCCTGTTTTCAGCTTTTAGACGCGTGTTGCCTCTCAGTGTCCCGTCTCACCTGTGCTGCACCTGTAGGCAGGCGGCAGAGAGGATCGCCCTGCAGAAACATCTGCAGAGACTGATGGACCCCAACAAGGCGGAGGGGACGCCGTCCAGATCACCCAGGTAGGTGACGCACCGCTCAGAAACCTTAATCTGCTGCAAAGCTTCGGAGTAACTGCTGCAAACGGCTTATTGAGGGAAAATTAAGTTTATTTATGTCTGAAAATGAAGAAAAACTGTTTTCCCCATCCCACAAAAAAAAAAATGATGTTGCTCCAACAGCGAAGAACTTCTGATACAAACCAACAATTTATTGTTAGAAAACATTCAGCTATGGGTGCATTAAATAAATAATGCTGTTTATCTAGAGCTGGGGTCTCTAAATGCAAATAAATGTCTCCTTGGCAGGAGGTGAGCTGCAGTTTAGCCTGGACCTCCAGGACTTTAGGTCCTGGAGGTCCAGTTTGTACAGTTTATCTGCAATAAAAGTTGATATTGGGGTGAGTTAAACTTTAAACTCATCATTCTGCATCACTGTTTCTCTTCTTGGACATTTCTGGGTTGATTTAATGTGTTATGGGGCAAACTGACATCTAGTGGCAGGATGCTGTTACTACACATGTAAAAAAAAAAACATTCGCTACAAGAGGCACAGTTTTAGCCACTTTATACACTTATACAATTATACATACCTCTACTTTATGACACGATCTGCCGTTTTTGGCTCTTTAGGGCCGGAGAAATTGCCTTGACGGGCCGTTTTTGGCCCGCGGGCCTTAAGTTTAATGGCTGAACCTTATCCCAGGAGAATTGGACTGAGCATTGAAATTTAAGGAAAGCTGCTTCTACAAAGTTTTGCTTTAAGGTGTTTCTCACTAATGTGTATGAACTTCTGTCTCCCCTGCTGAACTCCAGTTCCCATCAGCCCTTGGGGGAGGCGTGTCCAGAGATGCTGCTGACGGCGGAGGGGACTCCTGGAGACGGACACTGGCTGGTGCGTCAGGGAGGCGTCGGTCCCGACTCGGTGCTGCGGCAGCTTCTGGGGAAAGACGCGTCCGACGGCGTCTGCCCCAGACTTCAGCCTGGGGCCGGCCTGAGCAGAGACGGCCCCGGGGCCCCCGGGGGCCACAGGACAGGCCTGCTGGAGCGCAGAGAGCTCAAGCTGGCCAGACTCAAACAGATCATGCAGCGCTCCCTGAGCGAGTCCGACTCGGAGACGTATCCCCCGGAGGACGGGAAGCATCAAGGCGCCCCGCGACCCGACAGGCCGTCCCACCTGCCGATCGCAGAAGAAGAACCGCCGTCCAACCACCTCCACCAGGTGGCGAGGAAGCAGCCGCCCGCCTCCGCCGCTGAGCGGAAGCTGACCTTCGCCCTCAGCGGGTCGAAGTCCGTGGACAGCATCGGGTACAACCCGTCGCCCACGTCCAGCGACCCCGACGCCGCCGACGGCAAGACGCCAGAGACCCCCGCCGACGGCCAGAAAGCCGCCACCAGCCCCAAGAGCGCCCTGAAGTCCCCGTCGTCGCGCAGGAAGACCTCGCAGAACCTCAAACTGAGGGTGACCTTCGACGAGCAGGTCCACAGGAGCTCCACCCAGGAGCCGGAGACCAGCAAAGGGCCTCAGGGGAAGGAGAGGACTCCGGCGGGGGCCGCAGAGAGCAAGAGGCCCTTCGGCACGTTCCGCTCCATCATGGAGACGCTGAGCGGAAACTCCAACCACAGCAACAACAACACCAGCAGCCAGACTGGCTCCGCCAATCAGAACTCGCCTGGCAGGAGGTCCGACAGTAAGGCGGGCGCCGGGGGCGGAGCCAGAGGAAAGAGCAGAGTCAGCAACGTCTGAGCAGGAAGTGGCTGCAGGGAGGCAGAGAACATGAGAACCGTTCTGGTAGCTTTAACGTCCAACATAAGATAAGATCTCACACTGGAGAAATTCACTAACCTGACTCCGCCAGATAGATTTGCTCCGCATATCCATCTGGAAACCTTCCGTTGAAGCAGGGGCGGTTCTAGACAGGGGCCAACAGGGGCCCATGCCCCTGTAGAAATGGCCCTGGCCCCTGTTATGCCCCCTGTACTAAAAGCTTGATGTTAAATAAACGTCTCATATTTATTTGCAATGGCAAAGAAACCATAACTGATTGGTCACTTTGACCAATATTATTTGTTACCTATACAGCTTTACTCTAAAAAGAATTTAAAACTTAAGATGTTTCACGTTTAGCTTTAGCCGTATTGAGCAGGGGGCAAAGTTTTCAACTGCTAGACCTGCACTTCCAGAGCCACAATTGGCTCACTTAATATTATTACACAGTTAAATATTAACATTTTATTGTTTTTAAATTTTTTTGTTCTGTGCCACTGTGAAAAAACACTGGCCCCTCCTTGGCCCCCCTGGTAAATTTGGTCTAGAACCGCCACTGCGTTGAAGTAATTTTGGGAAGGGGCGAAAATACTGGTTAGCTGATTGGCCTATGTTGGTGATAGACGGGCCAAATGAACCAATCAGATCAACGAAGCATATGACGTACTAACAGCGACGACGAAAACACAACCACTAGCCAAGCTACTCTGGCCGAAACCAGTCGGGAGAAGAGCAAAAACATCTTTTCCTCTGAGAAAAGCCTCCAGAGCAGCGTTTTGCTCTTCTTTCAGCAGAGAAATACTCTGTAATTCCGATAAAACTTGCTCGATAGCCACGCTAACGCTAGTTTCATCGGCTGAAGCCGCCATGTTCTTTAGACTGAACTGTCGCACTTCTCGTTGCGTCACACCTCAACCCGCCTCAAAGCCAACGCTGATTGGACGTTCCTTTGGTGAACGGCTCCAAATTTTCTTTAACGGAGAGTAGCCAGACTGATCTGCGAGTGAAACCTTGAAAGCTCGCGAGATCAGGATGGTCTCACGAGGCTAGGAATTCACATCTCTGAGTTTAAAAGCATCAAATTAACCGTTATCAAAAAAAAAAAAAAAAATTACAAGTTCGTTGAGTTGAGAACCAAACGTTCATTTTCTTTGCATGAAGGTTACAATGAATTCAGTTCAGTTTTATTTTATTTATATTATATTTATTTACAGCTTCTTCGGTTCGGCTCGTTGATTTTTCTGCACACTGCCTCAAAGATTTGGGTCTTTTTTTTTTTTTTTTTTTGGATTCTAAGGGAAAGAAGCCAAGCGGTTCTGGTCCTACCTGACAGTAACACTGAGGGTTCTACGCCTGATCCGCTTGTTTGGTCCGGATCAGAACCAAACTTTATTTAGTTCTTTCCCTGTGGGTTCCTTTCACGTTTTACTTGTTGCAAATGAACTATAATTTGTAAACAAAGCCGCAGGTAACCGGGCCGGGACGCAGAACCGACCCAGAAACGGAGGGAAACGGCCGTGGATCCTGTGAGCAGAACCTCTGTTCTGCATATTTCTGCTGTTATTACAGCTGATAAATCATTCTGAGCGCCAAGAGCAGCTCTTCCAGCGCAGGTTTCCAGACATTTGGTTTCTAAATTTGGACCAAAGTGTTGAATGCGCCCTAAGAGGGATTTGGACCTCAGATCATTTGGTGCCTTATTGATCAAGAACATGTTTTAAATCCAGGATTGATGGATATTTAGTTTATTTTTAATAAGATAGAAATTCTGACCCTTTTTTTAAAGTTTACGTTGGATTTAAAACCTTTTTGAAATGCAGTGTCTAAAACTACACGACCCACAATGCAGAGCAGCAGACTTCCCTGCGGCAAACATCCAGCTTTACCACAAAAAAATAAAAAGTTTATCTCAACTGTGGGCAAAGAGACGTATTTAATAAACATCAGGAAGCTGTTTCTATAGCGTATGATGCTTAGAAATAAAACGAGGTTCAATTAATTTTCAAATCTAACTCATAACAGCATCCAAATTAAATTTCACCAACATGACCTATCAAATAAAATGTTAGCTTATTAGATGGCTTAATGACATAATTAACAATTATATTGATTTAGAATTTAAGCTCTTTTAACCCTTTAAGCCCAGAAGGTTTTAGGAGCAATTTCTGCCTGAAATTACATATCTGATATAATTTAAGTACAGCTTCAAATTTATACATTTTAAAGGTAAATTTTAGTTTTTGTGATACTTGAAGCATTGAAGAATATTTTATCATGTGGAACCACTATTACAGATCTCTCTATTTCTGACTTATAGGTGATTAAATAGTTTTCTCATCCTCGCCTAAATGTTTTTTTTAAATAAACACTGAAAACCCTTCTGAAAACATACTAGAAGCCTCAGACTTTACAAATCCACATCTTGACAATAGAGACGTTCTGTATCTTGTTTAAAGGCAGGACTCTAGTTTTTAACACTGTCAGCAATGTTTGATAGACAGTTAAATGGCATTTTGTGTGTAAAATGCTGTAAAACCAAAAGTATTTGTTTTATAAACATTAAAGCTTCCTCTTTTTTATTTAGGAAAGAACAACGTGACCCTTTCTGACCTACTTTCATAGCCTGATAAAATAATCGTGTCTCTGCCTGAGATCGGGCCAGACGGGTTTAAGTGGTTAATCTTTAGTCTTTAATTTGAGTCGATGAAACTTATCTCTAACATTTTAAACTCAAAAACATGAACTTCTGCGTGAATGTCCCACCTCCCAGTGATCGGTGGAGCTTTGCTCGTGTTGTGGCTCAGCAACATAAAGCTGGATGTCATCAGCATAGAGTATAATCAGAGAGAGAGCGTCCCGAGAACGGAGCCCTGAGGAACCCCACATTTTTATATTTCTATTGTTTTCAAAACAAAAACACTTCACTTATAATTTCTCTTAGACAATCATTGTCTGTTTCTCATGTTCTTTGCCTCCAAATGTCAACCTTTTTTACTATTTTTCTCAGATCTGCCTGTTGAGGCGAGTCTGAATGATGAGAGCGACGTCGTTGTTCTCACAGGTTCTCCGTCAACGTTTCAGTGTTTCTACTTTATTTCTGCCGGTGAACGTTTGTCTGAACGGATTCATTGTTTCTGATTTTATTTGTCGTCGTTTTTTTCTGTCACGGTCGCCTGAACTCCACTAGAGAATGAAGTATTTATGTTTATGCACACAGTGTTAAAATTAAGTGTTTCTTTTTTAATCATGCACCAGCACAACTAATACATAAGAAAAAAAAAGAAACCACTGTATATATTTTTTAGTATTTAAATTGTTTACATTATATTCCACTTTTCCTTTCTTTATAATCTATGCAGTATTTTTTTTGGCATGAGGTAGACGTTAGTTGACGGGGAGGTTTAAAGAAGCACCTTCTACACCTTTTATCTGCATGAAGTTTGAAGAGAGAGGAACGTCTGAACTTCTCATTTCTCAGAGACTTTTCTGCTGGTTTTTATGTCATAAGAGGAACGTTTGTGTCCTGAAGCAGGAGAGCGAGGATGTAATCTGATGCTCGGGTGTTTGTTTCAGTTTCAGTCGCAGGGAGGAGGAGGATGGAGAACAGCAGGAAGAAAACCTGGTTCTCCAGGTTTCTGATTCATGAAGGGATCGTTTTCTGGGTCCTGAAGTTAATCTCCATCAGTACTTCTGGTTGTTTTCCACGCAGCCACAGACGTTCCTTTAGCTCTTATTGCGGGGAACTTGTCTGGGATGGTTGGGTCTGTTCAGGAACGACCCAAACGTCCCTGATGAAGGTTCTGCTGGATGAAAACCAGGGCGGTGATTCTCTGAAAACAAAAACAAAAAAACACCGTTCTGATTATATTTTAGCGCGGAAACTGTCCCTCAGTGCCGTGTTTCCTGTTTTCACGTCTGAGGAAAAGAGCCTCGTGTCTCTGGTTTCCAGGAACCGGATCGAGTCCGGCTCTTCGTTCTGGACCGGGATCCGTTCACATTCCTGAGTTCTTGTTGCTGTGAGATTCTAACTCTGCGGGTTAGTTAACGTTTTTCTAGTCCTTGCCGGGTTCCGGTTCCCGTTCGGCTCTGGTTCTGCAGAGAACGGCGGATGTTCTGGAGGCAGTGGAGTCTGCAGCTGGTCCGGATCTGTTTAAAGGTTCGGTCCATCTGAGCCCGAGCTCCGCTGCTCGTTATAATCCGGAGAATAATCCACCGTTTCAGACCAGAAGGTCCGTTTCTCAGGAACTCTGACCAAATAAAGCTCCTGAAGAACTTTAGGACCGTTTGTTTTAGACGTTTCTCCAGATTCTGTTTCTGTAAATGAACGTGTGATTTGGTATCAAGTACCGACAAAAAGACTCAATCCACCAACCAGCAGAGGCCGACACCTTGGTTCTGATTTAAACTGTTCTGCACGGATCAGCTGAATTAAACTTTGATTTCTGGACTTTGGTTTGGAGTCATGTTGTGTTTTTCCTCTCTGTCCTTTAGAACAGGAACATAAATGCTGTTTTATCTTCACTGTTGGCTCCAGCTTTCTGCTTCCCTCCCAGCCTTTTCTAATCCCTGCAGCTTGTCTTAAAAGTTTTAACTCACAATTTATCTATAAAACCCTTAAAAATTACCACAGCTAATACAGAAAAACGGCTCCATGTTCATTGTTCCATATTAGAAGTTCTCCTTTAACTCGCCTTAAGACACATTTTTATTCCTTGATTTTTAACACACATTGAGACTTTTGCTCTCATTGGTTTTCATGTTTCTGTTGTAATCTTTTGTTGTTTTTTTTGCCATTTTCAATGTTTATTGATTATTGTCTGTACTACGTGACTGGAAGTCAACCTTATAGAGTCTAACAAAATTTTTTAGTGATCGCCACCAATTCAGAAGTCTGATTTACAGCAGTTGAACAAAAAACAAAACAAATTTAGCAGTTTAAATATTTCAATTGACTGAGGAAAGCGCCGCCTCTGCTTTGTCCCTGACGATGACGGAAGATTTGTTTGCATATCAAGTGACCGTAGATTAAACACTAAGGTCAGTGTTGAAGCAGGAAAAGCACTTTGTCACGGCTGCTGCTGTTTTAAAGTGCTTTAAAAATAAAGTAGAAGTAAAAACAATAGAGTACAAACAATCACATTCTCTGATTTAATGCATCAATCTAAAATTGATGCTCGTCTAAAATGTCTAATCTGTTTATGACTCTTTGTTTACTAATCTTAGATTTAAACAGTCAGAAATCAACCTCAGGTGCACTTTGTTGTGGACTCTTCAGTATAATAATGAAAGCGTGAGAAGAAGAGCTGAGGTCAGCATTCTGAGTCGAAGGATGCCATTTATGGAGCGTTTCACCGCAGGAAGTGATGTCACCGTCAGCCATGAGGCTTTTCTCAGTAAAACGCTGAACATTAATAATCTGATGTGGAGAAGTTTGTTATGTATTTTGCCTTGCATTGTGATTAAATTAATATAAAGTAATTTTTTTGTACTTTTATATGGGTCATAAATTTGTCAGTTTAAAAATTTTCCTGGACCAAACGTCTGAGCAGGGAGGGAGCTGTGAATCAAAAGCTCTGCTGCATCCAGCAGTAACAATGCCTCAGCTGTTCTGTCCCTGTTAAATTAAATAATATGAAACCGGGCTGCTTTCAGAGAGAGAAATAAAAACTATTAAAAGGAGAAATAGTGTTTAATCGTGCATCAAACGGCAGCAGAGCGTCTCAGGCGTGAGAACGTTCTGGATGCGGCGGCCCTTTTCGGGGTCCCCTGCGGGTCCCAGGACCCCACGTTTGAGCCGCCGCCGATCAAGATGAATGTGGCGAGTGAATTGTTCTCACCGGTAGTTTAATGGACGACGTACAGCAGAGCGTATATTTGTTTCTGCGCGCTTCAGCAGCATCAAAAACAGTCACTTAACGGCGGCAGGATTTATGGTGTTTGGCTAGCAAATTGGTCTTTGATGGTTCCCACGCAGGGCCGCCCGCTTCCCCACGGAGCCTAATGGGGCCCGGCTCTAATGGCGGCCCTCAATCATGGGAGCAAATATGAAACACGAGCTCGCAGGCCCACAATTAGTAAAACAAGTCGAGATGTGAGGAAGGCTGGATTTATGATGGGGGGGGGGGGGTTGTCAGGAACCCTCCTTTCCAAAAAAAACCCACGAGCTGTTTGTTTTCTGTAACCTGTTTTCTTTTAGGGGGGGCAGCGGGTGCGGGGGGTGCTGGGGGGGTTGGGTGCAGCGGGGGCGGGGGGAGTTAAACTGATAAATTAGACCTCATTTATTGGACAACGGTTTGAGTCGATGCCCAGGGGCCTCCTGGACGAGGCTCCACAGCCGCTAATTGGTTCACTCTGTTTGTTGGTGGGGGGTGGAGGGCCCCCCCGCACTCAGCAGCACCCCCCCACCCCCTGAAACCGGGTGAGACGAGTGGTTGATTTGACAGCTGCGGTGGAGGGGCTGCGTGGAGGTGGGGGGGCAGTCATGTATAGATTTTTGTGTCTGTTGTTTTGGCTTATTTGTGTGCTTCTTTTACTCAGTCAATCAAATTTAATTGACACCGCTGGGCTGTGGCCGGGGGCCCCGCGGCATGCTGGGATGACAGGCCTTTAATGCCAACGAGAGGGAGAAGAGGTTCTTCTGTTCCTGAAGGATGGGGGGTGTGGGGGGGTGAGTCTATGACCCGTCAACAGCATTAATTGATGTAACGACAGCGATGGCGGCTGCTAATAAATCCAACCTTTAAGGAAAAAGCTAATTGGACGGCGTCCTGCTCAGCGCCGCCGCGGATAAACACCATTCGTCTTCTGCTCGGGCCTTCAGACGCCCGGCTCTTTGTATGCAGATCAAACTCTGTGTTTGCATTCTGGCCGGAGCTGAGCGACGCGGCAGGAGGAAGCCCTCACTTTGTTTCTCAGAGACGGAAACCGGGCCTTCAGCTGCTGCAGGGGGTCCAAACAGAACCTGTTGGTCCCAAAAGTGAAAATGACAGGAGCGTCGGGCCGGATGGATCCTGGAGGATCCGCCTGCTGACTGGGGAACACCTGGAGATCATTCTGGTGCTGGATCTCCTGCGCCTGAGGCAGAGACTGAACCACGACCTTCTCTTCCAGCCGAGAACCGCATTAAAAACCGCATATAAAGGTTCATTTTAACTATTAAATCAGAAAGTGTCCCTGAAGCAACGCCGTGGAAAAGGGATTTGCCTGACAGATTGTCTTTTATTTTCCATTTTTGATCATCAAACAAATGCAAATGTCAGATAAGCAGAATGAACACAAAGTCTTTAAGTTTTTACATGATGATTTCATGTGTTCATACAAACCAACTGGACCAAGGCCCGGTCACTGCCACACCTGTAGAATCAGAAACTCACCTGAGTGGACCCGGTCTGACAACACGAAGCAGGCATGTGACTGGAAAGTTGAGTGGAAGGAAAAGCTCGTCACAGAGAAGACTGCATCCTGGAAAAGGGTCGTGAAGCAAAGCTCATTTTAGATTTGGGATGATTTGAGCCGCCAACTGCAGTCAGGCTCTCACACTCCTGGATTTAATCAGCGGCTGAACCGGAAACATCGGTAGAAGCGTCTTACCTGGGCTAAGGAGAGAAGGTACCGGCCTGTTGCTCCAAAAGGCCTGTTTTAGATGAAAGTAAAGCTTCAATGCCTGAGAGTCTGGAGGATGTGAGGAGCCAGGCTGCTGGTGCTGATCCACCGGGTCCTGGACAGCAGAGCAGAACCACGAGCTCCTCGTCTCTGCACTGATGCGGTGAACGATGCAGAAGTTTTCACTTTTCTGCTGTTCCGTGGACTGATGTGATCCTCTGGTCCTCAAATCAAGTAAAAAATTGACTCTTACTGTAAGTTTTCATTTTAATCTAATTTAGTTCATGTTCTTTACTTGAACATTTCAGACTTGCCAACACAAAAACGATGTCCAGCAGGAGGCCGGTCCAGCTCCTCCTCAGGCTGTTGGTGTGTGTGTGCAGAATGGAAAGCCGTCTCTAACGCTGCAGACGTTGCTCTAAAATCTCTGCAGGACTTCTCTGCATCATTGCTGCCGTCACTGAGGCGGAAATTAGCTTTACGGTGGACGCTGAAGCATCCGCATACCACAGGCTGGATGCTCCTGTTTCCTCCAGCAAAGATCTGAACCGACCCAGGAACTGACAGAACCTTCCTGTCTATGTGAGTTAATAGAAAATATAAAGACATTTTAAATGAAGACTTGCTAAAGAAATCCCTTTTCCTTCATCTTCTGCAGCCCAACAGCTCCTGATGATGGAAGACGTCCATCGAAACTGAAAGGAAGAACCAGGACGAGTGGATTAGAAGAGGTTCTGGTAACTGTTCTGGTCCCTCTCCATAACTGTTTGTTTATATTTTCTGTTCCCTGTATTTGTATTTTTATTTTTTATTGTCTGTAAAATGACATTGAGTGTCTAGAAAGGCACTGTTAAATAAAATGTATTATTATTATCATTATTATTATTATTAGTAGTAGTATTAATAACAGGAAGAGAGTTTCAGAACCAGTCCACTTTGGAGGAGTTTGAAATCTCAACCCACGATTCTTCTGTTTTTCTACCAAATAACAAAAGTGTTGTAAAATGTGTAATAGTGTCTCCAGAAAAGTGAATCTCACCTATTAAACTTTCTAGCGTTCGCTTATGTGGTCAGGAGATCCGGATCATTAGCAGCTGAGGTGAGTTTTCTTCTGTAGGGCTTTAGAGCTGCTCCTCCTCCACAGCAGGAGGAGTCAGCTGAGGAGGTCCAGCAGTGACCAGGAGGCCCTCTGGAGGTTTACTGGGTCTCTCCTGCAGGCAGACCTGAAACTCCCGTCTGGCCCAGGAAGATCCAGCCGACTGAGCCGGACCTCTGAAGAAGGCAAGTCCGGTTTTTAGCGTCTCATTCAGGAGCCTTTAAGGTCAGGGTTATAAAGGAGCAGAATAAAAACTGAAAAGCAAAAAGAACAGACAAAAAATGACACAAATACAAGGAAATATATGGAATATGGAATAATCTTTATTTATAAAATGGCATCAATTTTCAAGCCTTAAAGAAAATGTTTGAGAGTCAACACAGCCTCATATATAAAGATGGTTTTATAGTTGTCCAGGTACATATTTGTCTTATTTTGTTCCCTTTATTTTCTATTTACTGCAAACTTTTCTACTCCTCTCATTGGTTTATATTCAGACATTTGATGCATTATTATTTGGTCATTAAATTATAATAAGTAATTGCAACGTTAAAGTCTAATTCCCATCATTTTCCTGCAGTTCCCCTGCCGGGCCAGCAGGAGGCAGTATGGTGCTGCAGAGCTGCTCTAACCTCCAGCTGCAGCATTCAGTCTCTTTGTCACTGTGGATGATGCTGAGCATTAAAGCAGCAGCGGCTCCTTGTTAAAGTGTCTGTCGGGCCCTCAGACCCCCCCACCCCCCCCCACGTCGTGAATAAGCTGCCGTAAACCGGTGTCTTATTTTAATTTCCCTGCCTGCGTAATTGACAGCGAGGCTCTGCTTCGCAGCAGAACCAGTTTGTGACTCCGGAGACGAAGGCCGATCGTTGCTGACGCTCTGCTGAATGTCACCCAGCGCCACATTCCAGCGCCGCATCGATTTTCCTCCGCCCAAAAAAGTTCTTCTTGGAGGCGAGTCGGCAGCTTTTAGCCGAGAGATTTCCTAACCAGCGTCTCCTTCAGCGCCTAAAGCGAGGCAGAGAAACTTCTCCTCAGCGGGTTTTATCGATGGAGGAATCTGCTGCAGGAAAACACCGGAAAGCATTTCTCTCTGTCTGGAAATGATGTCCAACTGGACGTACGAATAAATACTTAAAACATATTTTAACACAGAAAGACCCCCTGACCCAGAGCCCCCAGCAGCGCTACAAACAGTGACACCGGCGCTAAACCGCGTCTTATTTAACATAAATATGATCAATATTACTTCAACCAAGAAATAAGCAGCATTGGTCAATATCAGAGGTCACAACCTTTTAGAAACAGAGCTACTGTGTCATATGACACCTGTACTGACCTTTGAACTACAAGAGTCAGAGTTCACCTTAACTTTATGTTAAATTAACGTTTTTTTAATGCATTTATCATTTTATATCATTGTAAATACAAATATGATTGAAAAGGAAAAGCGACTACATAAAATAAAATTTTAGAGGCAGCTCACAGGAGGGTTGTGCTGTTTTTTAACAGGCTTGAGGGCCCCATATGTGGTTCCTGGGGGCTACCTGGTGCCCGCGGGCCCCATGTTGGTGACCCCTGGTGTATATCAATTAAATGTCTAAACGGGTCACAATTTGTAACCTTTATATTTTAAAGAAATTAAAAATGTTGAAAATGTCGGTTGGCCAAAGGGAAACCGTCAGCCCCCGGGAGCCCACCCCTGGATCCGCCCATGGATCAGTCCAACGAGAAAACCTGCTATTTCTTTTAAAAACGACTTATTCTGACTGTTTTATAGACGCCGCCGCAGTTTGTCCTGAAACAAAACTGCTGCTTCTTGTGAGGAAATAAGACTCTGAGGGCTCAATTACACAAAGCGACCAATCACAGGCCTCGTTCCTCTTCCCTCAGACGGCGCCGCCGTGTTTTTTTTCAGGTGTGTTTCACTGAAGACGTTCGCTTTAGCTGCGATCTGGAGATCCAAACGTCTTTTAAGGGTTCTGGTCTGTCGTTTACGGACTCAAACCCCCCTGATCGCTCACTCTCCGTCTCTTATCTCCTCCTCAGTCACATAAAACTCTCCCATTTCACTGAGGGGTCCTGGGGGAGCCTCTTAGGGGGCCCCTGAGGGTCCCCGGACCCCATTTTGGGAGCAGTCAGTCAGGGCCACGTTTACAGGCTGCAGTAATGATGCTTGTTTGTCCAGCGGTCTGTAAATCACACCGACATTAGAGCTGCCACGGGATCCACAGGAGCTACACTGCGGGCCGATCTATAACGGAATAAACACACGGGGCCGGCAGGGGGGTGAAGGCAGTTTAAATCCACACCGGCCATCTTTAACAGGGCAAACTGGAGGCTCAGCGGAAACCTGGAGCAAAACGCAGAGATTGTCTAAAGAGGATTAAAGAGGAGACAGATGATGAAGTTGTAATGACTCTGTGTGCATTCAGCTGTCCGGCAGCTGAAAGGACATTGCAGTCTGCAGTGTGGCCAGCAGGGGGCACCATTAGCTGCTTTAAACATGGCTGGAAGAAACAGAAAAGCTTCTTCCTCATGCTGACTTAATAATAATAATAATAATAAACAGCTAGAGTGGATTTAGTGGAGAGTGATCGACCCACAGCAGGGTCAGATGATGCTGAGGCGCATATCGGTGCAGAGGTCACCAACTTTCACAATCAGTTTTACTATTTAATAACATTTATATGCACACATGATGATATAAAAACCTGTTTATTTTTATTTCATAGTACAGTAGCCGTTATGCTGATGACACTCAGCTATATTTATCCATAAATCCTGATGAATCCAATCAATTACTTCGACTGCAGTCATGTCTTGATGACATCAAAAGCTGGATGACTTTAAATTTCCTGCATTTAAATTCTGACAAGACAGAAGTTGTAATCTTTGGGCCAGAGTCTTCAAAAAATAAACTTCTTAATCAATCACTTAATCTGGATGGCATTAACTTGGCCTCTGCTAAAAAAAATTAAAAAACTTTGTGGTTATTTTTGACCAAGACATGTCATTTAGATCCCATATTAAACAGGTTTCCAGAGTTTCCTTTTTTCACCTCCGGAATATCGCCAAAATTAGAAACATTCTGTCCAGGGGTGATGCTGAAAAACTAGTCCATGCATTTGTTACTTCAAGGCTGGACTATTGTAATTCTTTACTATCCGGAAGTCCACAAAATGCAGTTCAAAGCCTTCAGCTGATCCAAAATGCTGCAGCAAGAGTTCTGATGAAAATCAACCAGAGGGATCTTATTTCTCCAATTTTAGCTTCCCTTCATTGGCTTCCTGTTAAATCAAGAATATAATTTAAAATTCTCCTTCTAACGTATAAAGCCCTTAATAATCAAGCTCCATCATATATCAGAGCTCTGATTACCCCGTATGTTCCTAACAGAGCACTTCGCTCTCAGACTGCAGGTCTGCTGGTGGTTCCTAGAGTCTCTAAAAGTAGAATGGGAGGCAGATCCTTTAGCTATCAGGCTCCTCTCCTGTGGAACCAACTCCCAGTTTTGGTCCGTGAGGCAGACACCCCGTCTACTTTTAAGACTAATCTTAAAACTTTCCTTTGTGACAAAGCTTATAGTCAGAGTGGCTCATGTTACCCTGAGCTATCTCTATAGTTATGCTGCTATAGGCTTAGGCTGCTGGAGGACATCAGGGTCTATTTCTCTCTCTCTGCTGAGTTCTCCTACTGCTCTCCAATCTGCGTTGTCTGTTGTTATTTCAGCTTTTAACTTTTTGTTCTCTGTCATTTTCTCTTCATAGAAGGTACACCTGGTCTGGCGTTCTGTTAGCTGTGACATCATCAGGGGAGGCAGATCATCCTCTATTACCATCTAACATAGAAAGTACTCCTGGGTCAATGTGAGCTTCTGTGCTTTCTGTGTCTCTGCTCTGTCTTCTCTAAGCCCCAGTGGGTGGAGGCAGATGAGCGTTCACACTGAGCCTGGTTCTGGTTCTGCTGGAGGTTCTCCTCCCTGTTAAAGGGGAGTTTTCCTCTCCACTGTCGCTTCATGCATGCTCAGCATGAGGGATTGCTGCAAAGCCATCAACAATGCAGACGACTGTCCACTGTGGCTCTACGCTCTTTCAGGAGGAGTGAATGCTGCTTGGAGAGACTTGATGCAACCTGTTGGGTTTCCTTAGAGAGGAAACTTTCTGACCAATCTGGAGGATCTGATGGAGTCTTATTTACAGAACAAATATTAAAAACATCTGTACTGAAAATGAGGTCTTTTAGTTCCCTCCTCCTGCTAATTACTGCAGACGTCCCTCTTCTGTCTCAGGACTGGATCCTCCTGCAGGTTTTTGTTCATTACAGCCGCTCTGAGACCAGCTGCTCGTCTTGGCGCTGCCCGTAAAATCGGTCGGGTCGAACAGAAAGACGATAACCTTTAAAAGGACACTGAGGGGGAGTTGGTGGAGCCGGTAAACAGCAAGCAGCCTGAAAATACACCAGCAGCCTTTACTCGCTCACGTAGACGCACATTTCAGATGATATTTACTCTGAACCGGGTCCGTGGAGCCACCAGAGCTCCCATTAAGGCGGACTGGGTCGTCCTCAGGGAGGGAAATCTTTAAAAAGCTGAGATCTCAGAGTGAAAGTCAGCGAGAGAAAAAGGAAAATGTCAGAAAGTCTCCAGTTTTTTTTCCGTCACTTTATTTTCTCACTTCAGTCCTGATTGATTCTTTAAAAAGAAAAAAGAAAAACGACTGAACAAATAATAATAAAAAAAAAGTTTCATAACTTTCTCTCAATGAATCTGAAAAACAAAACAAAAAAAAGCTGAAATAAAAAAAACTTTCAATTGTCTCTAAATTATTTAATAACAGCAAAAACTTCACAGATCAGCTCGGTTCCTCCGTTTAAATCGAGAACCTAGAGCAGAAAACAGGAACCAAGACCAGTTGAAATGGGGGACAGAACCGACCAATCACTGACCCGGGGGGACAGAACCGACCAATCACTGACCCGGGGGGGACAGAACCGACCAATCACTGACCCGGGGGGACAGAACCGACCAATCACTGACCCGGGGGGACAGAACCGACCAATCACTGGCCCGGACAGAAGGGGCAGGAGTTGTTCTGGCTGGACTGCAGCCACATCTGGATGCAGTCCCGGTGGATGGTGTGGGAGCAGGCCAGCGGGTGCCGGTGCTCCGGCTCCACGTGGTTCTGGCACATGAGGCAGAGTTTTCGGGGCCCGGCGGGGGGAGAAGGTGCGGCGGCGGCGGAGTGGGCAGCGTCTCTCTGCGGGGGAAGCCCGGGCCTCTGGATGGGCCCCGGAGCGGGCCGGCCGATGGGCCCCGGGGCGGAGCGCTCGCTCTGGCTCAGCTTGAAGGCGATCTGCTCCACCAGGTCCTCCATGGTGATGCCGGCCAGCTTGCCGCGGGAGCTCTTCACCTGCTGCAGCAGCACCATCAGCTGCTGCTTGCTGCACTGCGGGAACCTGGAGCCCAGCTTCTCCAGGAGCTTCTCCAGAACCTCGGTCGAGGCCGGCGGGGCGGCGGCCGGGGGCGGGGGCGAGGGAACCACGGGGGGAGACGGGGACAGGCTGGGGGGCGGGGCTCTGGTGTGGTACTGATGCTGCGGCATCGTCTCGACGTAAGGTGGAGGGCAGTGGGGCGGCGGGTGGAAGCGGTACATGGGGAGGCGAGGGTGGGGGTGCCTGTGGCGCGTGTTGTAGTAATGTGGGTCTCTATGTGGGGGGTAGTGGGGATGTGGGGGGGTCGGGGGCGGCATCATCCTGGGCTGGACCAGCGCCTGCATCGCCTGCTTGAACCTGAGGTCGGCCTGTGGGACAGAAAGTTCTGCGTCAGTCAGAGAAGCAGGAACACCACCCCCCCCCCCCGCAGGCTGACGGCGGCTCACCATGGGGACCTGAGGCAGCGACGGCACGTTGATCCTGGGCAGCGCCTCCAGCTCCTGGCCCTGCTGCAGCTGCTGCAGAACCTCCTGGAAGCGGCTCTGCAGCTCCGCCTGGCTCTTCCGCACCAGAACCTCCTTCTTCTCCCACTTCCCCCGATCGTGGTGGTACTGCTGGGGGAACTCGACCCGCAGGACGTTCAGGTACTGCGCCACCTGGAAGGAGCCAGAGAAGAGAGGGTCATGCTGCTCTGGGTCCGTTTAGCAGACGTGGTGCCGTCGGGTCAGAGGATAAAACGTCTGGACACTTCAGAGAACCTCTGCAGAACCTGAACAGAACTCTGGATTTTCATACTAAGGCCTCCTGCAGCTCGTACTGTCCCTTTAAGACAGACGTTGTCTTTTGGATTAAGCAGCATTAAGAGATCCGGTCAGATGCACTGCAAAAACGGACCGAAAACTTAGTAAAATTTTCTTAAAATATGTGTTTGTGTCCTAGATTTAAGCAGATAAATAAGATGATCTGCCAATGGAATGTGATTTTTGCACCTAAAACAGGAACAACTCATCTTCATCGTCCTATTTCAAGTGCAGGATGTCTAATCATCTTATTTTAGGGGTCAAAATACTCCGTTTCCATTGGCAGATTATATTATTTATCTGCTCAAATCAAGAACACAAACACAAATTTTAAGAACATTTTCCTCTTTTTTAGGTCCGTTTTTGCAGTGTAAATGGTTCTGCAGCATTGCACTGCGGGTTTAGATCGAAACATCTGGAAACTCATTTCTCCCACGTTCACAAAGGCACCGTGAGCTGCCGGTCCAAACCTCTTGGAGCCACGCCTCGATCCGGGACACGGCCACGTCTCGCTGCTTCTCCACGGCCGCCATCTCGTCCCCTAAGGCCTTCAGCTGGGCCGTCTGCGCCTCCTCCTTCAGCCGCTCCGCCTCCGCCCTCAGCTGCTCCAGCTCCTCCCTCCACCTGCGCCGCTCCTCGCTCTCATCCTCGCTCAGCGTCGCCAGCTTCTGCTCGCTCTCCTCCAGCTCCCGGGCCAGTCTGGGGACAGAACAGCAGCATCAGGTGGTTCTGCTACATTTGGCCCGTAACGCCGCCCGATGTGAGACAACGAGAACATTTAGTGGACGCAGCTGGAGAGGAAGACGGAGATCCTCGTTGCAGTTCTACGTTCCTCTCGGTTCTGTTGTCCTCTCAGCTCAGAACCCCGGTGACCCGGAAAGCTCAGCGAGTGGAACCAAAATAAGTTCAGGGAGGAAACCTGAGGTAAAAGCTGTGAAACAGTGAAACACGGCGGTGGCAGCATTATGCTGCGTGGACGCTTTCCAGAACTACAAACTTACGGATTATATCAGAGAAACCTCATGGGTTAAAACGGCCTAGTCAAAGCCCAGACTTACGGTTAACTGTTGGTTAAAATTTGTTCCCTGCAATTAATTGATAACTTCCACCAGACCAGCATTTCTCAGAAAATCCAGGCCTTCTAAATGTGACAACAGCGCCCCCTGCTGTCTAAAAGCGTACATAACATATAACTGAGGTTTGTCTTTAATATTAACGCCTTCAGGGTGTTTTTGCCATATGAGGTTCATCGCTAGTTAAACGTTGACTGCAGGTACGAGTCGGGCTGAAAGACGTTTATAATTGTTGTTAATATTACAGTTAAAGTGTTCTTAGAAACCATTGTGATGTTATTCTGGGTAATCGGCAGAATGACGGCTTTATGCATTAAAACAGAAAACGATAAAAGTTACATTTTTGACGCATTTTGTTGGGATGGAGGGCCTGAAAATGTTTCCTTCTCCAAACGCAGCAGAAAACATTTGAGAAGCTGCACTAGGCGGACCTTCTTTCAGCGCTGCAGTAAGGCCACCGTCCAGAAGGCGGCGATGCTGCTCATCCTTAAGCAAAGCCAGACGATGGCCGTAACAGAAATAACGATGACGTAGGCGCCAGAACAGCAACGTGTCCAGTTTGGGATTATTTCAGACAGTTTAATGGAGGCAAAGATGCTTTTGGTGCAGTTCTGATTTTAAACTTTAAGACTCATCGAGGTCTTTAAATTATGACACAGCTCCGTTCGGCCGTGCTGCCTGGCGGAGCGGCGTCAGCTTCTCGACCAAAACGCACCGACCTGCTCAGGAGGAAAGGATGTGATGACAGGAAAGCGGAGGACATGAAATAATGTAACGCCACATGATGCCAAAGACACGGCTGATGCTGACGAGCGTTCCTGAGGATCATCAGATTATTTTAAAGTCGACCGATGAGCTGATTGATGGCTGAGACCATCAGCGCCGATCATTCTCTCTCAGCTCGTCTGGGCCGGACTCAACCAAAGCGTCAGACGACACTCAGACCCGTTTTCCCTCACAGAAGGAAACGTTTCCAGGAATGTCTGGCTGCTCCTCACCTGTTCCTCTCCTCCTCTGCTCTGCTCCTCTCTGCCATCAGCTCCCGTTTCTTGCTCTCGAAGTTCTTCCTGGTGGCCTTGGAGTTGTTGAGCTGCAGCTTCACCCGCAGCGACTCCAGCTTCTCCAGCAGAGCCTGGAAACAGCGTCGGCGTGAACCTCGCGTTCTTTAAGCGGAGGGATGACGCCGGCGGTTCGCTTGGGTCACCTGGTGCTGATGGACGCCCTCCTCCTTCCTCCTCTTCAGATGCGCTCTGCGCCTCTCCTGCGCCTCCTTCTCCTCGCGCCGCTCCTTCTGCAGCTCCTCGTACTGCTCCCTCAGCCGGCAGTGGCTCAGGAACACGTCGGCCGCCCGGCTCTCCCAGCCGGGCTCTGTGTTGACGGTGGACTCGGTGGTGGTGCGGTCCGTCTGCACGGCCTGGACCTTCTGGAGGGGGTCTGAGAGGAGAAGGCAGGAGGCGGCAGAGGAAACGTGAAACGAGAAACCAGACGGGAGAGGAACTTTTACATTTTTTGTTTTTCCAAATGAAAACCCAAAAAAAAAACACTTTCATCTGAACAGATGGCTTTGGACTACAGAGCAACAGTCCAGGACGTTTCCTCAGCTGCAGTCAACACTCTGTGACTTTCTTCCATATTTTACATTTTTATTTCTAGGGCTGGGTGTCATAGAGAATGAGCCGATTCGATACGATTCTAGATACATAGCTCAGCTTGATTTGACTCCAATATCGATATTTATTACTTTTAAATTAATGCTCAAAGTCATCACCAAATCAATCACCAAAACCAGCAAAATATTGATATGTTAGCAGGAAATAAAGTGCATTTGGTTAAATGCATTTAACGTATCACAGAAACCAAAAATGTGCCAAACGTCTGGTTTAAGGGACGGAGGCGCTTCTAAAATCCTGTCGGTCGTTCGGCAAATTCGTCTCACTGCTCTTCCTCACTGTGAACAGTAATGGCGCGCTGTGATATAATCCACCCTAAGGGATGGGAGGTATAATGACACTGAAAGCCAGAATATCGATTTAAAAACATCAACATTAATCTTTGTATCGATTTTTATGAACAGCCCTGTTTATTTCCATATTTCACCTCCACACTTTTTCCTTCCACTGAGTTTTCCATCCATAACATCTTCTTTAGCAACGACCTTTAATTTCTTAGATTTTTACTGATAAAACGAGGGTAAAACGTGACAAATAGATTTTTAATAATTTGTACAAGTCAGAGAATCTTCAAATTTTTTAATTGTTTAAAAAAAAGTTTAAAAAAATAAAAGTTCAGTTTGATAACACAACAAAACAAGTTCTAGCGAGAACATATAATCTTCCACAAAATTTTATAATTGTATAATTATATAATTGTTAATTGTTATAATCTTCCACTGAATTTTCCATTCAAATGCTTGGCTACAACATCTGTTTTAGCAACGACCTTTAATTTATCAGTAAAAAACAGGAAGGTTGCCCTCTTTAAGGAAGAAACATGACGAATAAGAGTTTTAATTGTTTCTATGAGTCGGGAAATATTAAAATTGTTTTTTTTTTAAAAAAGGGTTCAGTTTGATAACACAACCAAACAAGTTCTGGTGAGAGTGTGAAAGTTTCGTTTTTCCGGAAGTTTCTCCTTTCCGTTACCAATAACAACCGAACCAGAACCGGGCTCCTAACAGCCAGTTCCGACAGAACTTTACCTTCGACCGTCATTCCAGCCAGTTTCCGAACCAGGTCCCGGTCCAGGTCCTGGTCCAGTTCCAGTTTCCGGACCAGGTCCAGGTCCAGGTCGTCCTTGGTCCAGTGCCCCAGCTCCTCGTCCTCCTCGCTGTCAGCGATGGTTTCCCAGCTAGCATCCATGCTATTAGCTGAACTACAAAAACTGAAGACTTCCGGATGCAGACAAACCGCCGACTTAGTGACAGCTGAGCGGGATGACAGACCGGGCTCTCTCCGTTAAAAAAAACCCGTCTTTACGGAATAAAAATTGATGTATTTAACTATTTTAAGCCGCGTTTAACAGTCTCCGCCAGTGGATCAAACGGATGTTTGTGTTTCTCTGAAAACCATCCGGCGGAAGTGGCTCAACCGCCGGGACGTAAGGAAACAAAGATCGTCTATAAAATTCAAATATAATTTTAATTTTAGGGTGAGTCCAGTTCTGTGTTACTCACACCCCATTGTTGACAATTAATTGACAATTAATGGTTATTCGTTTACATCCCTAATAGACACTATATTTATCCTGGGGGAGAAATACAAATAAAATAAAACATAACAAATTAACAGTTAAAAGTGTTGTAACAATTTAGGGTTTTACTAAGATTTTTATTTTTCCTCTTATAGCAACATAGTACGAAAATTTGAGAAGCTATCTTGGAATTAAGAGAAACACATTGATAAACATATTTTAATAAATTAATTGTTTAGTGTTTAACCTTTAGGGGCTTATAGGGGCTGCATAATAAAAATTGGATTAGATTGTTAGGAAGGTTTTATTCTTTAGGACATTAAAGTCCAAATCTACCACCCTGGCTTGGTTTTGGTCAATGGGAAACTTCTAATCTGAAAAAGCATCACGGATCCAGCACCTGGAACAAGGACAAACCCCATTATTTTTATTTTATTTTGTTATTTATCAGAATATTCTTTGTAACATACAACAAGAAATAGCACAAAGAAAAATGCAATTAAATACAATGAACAATCGCCAGGGGTTTGTACAAAAAACAACAACAAAAAAGATTCCATCAATATTTGGAATTTAGACCATAAATATAAAGTTTTAATAGCTTTTTTGTTATTGGAGGAGGACAGAGTGGAGAAATAAATTGTTGCTTCCTTTATAAAAGAGATACTTGAGGGTTTAATTATAACAGTTTTACACTTGTGAATATAAAACTTGCCCAACAATAGAAGATTACATAAAAAGAAATGGTCTGACAGTTCCATCCGTCCCTCCATCCATTTTGTGACCCATTTAATCCCTCATTGGGTCACAGGGGTTGCTGGTGCCTATCTCCAGCGTTAACTGGGCGAGAGGCGGGGTTCACCCTGGACAGGTCACCAGTCTACAGTTCCTTTTTTATATTTTGTGATAACAAAGTAAAGTTCCAATTTGTCCTAAATAATATCCAGAATGAAAAGTCAAACACCTTGGTGGACTCACAGGACCAAAGCAGGTGAGAAACAGAGTAAATGTTAAAGAAAGTGCAGGTGGTATCAATGTCCTACTTAATTAAAAATGACTTTACTGGATATCAATGGTAAACGATCTTAAAGCAAACCTCTTTAACCTTGTTGTAATTAGTAAATATTTATTGGGCAGAGACCACGTTTTGTTCCAGTGTAGCCAACCTCTCCTGACTCATGTGTTCTACGTACTCTGGGATGTGCGTGTGTGTTGACCCCAGAACCATTCAGCTTTATTCTGTTTAAAACAGGAATATCGTCAGCACAGCAGTTTAACCAACCGGGCTTCCACATGCACACCTTCAATGAAAATAAGAGAGAACTTCAGAATCGCGTTGGCATGATAAAGCCTGACGAATGCCACCATAATGGGAATTAACACCGAACAACACCCAATAAGGTGCTGTGCCAAATATAAAAACTGTGTTAACAAACTGGAAGTAAATAACAGCTTCTCCACCATAATACAATAACACATGTAAACCAAGAAAAACAAACACAGGCGATAAAAATGGAGTTGGGATGAAATATAAACTAGTGTTTGTTCACACCTGTTACACCAGCATACTTCTGAGACCAGATTTAAATCACAAAGGACCTGAGGTGCAGTTGGCTTAGAGCCAAGGCAAATTAATTAGTATAACACATTTCAGTACAGAGACAATGGAAAGTGCTTTACATGATTAAAATATAGGAAAATAAAACAGAATAAAAGCAAGTTTGAATAAAATGTAGAAATAGAATAGAACATGGGAAAATAGAAACTAAAAGCAAACATTAAAAACGGTTGGACTACAAAGCTAAGCTAATGATGTTTCAGTAAAACAGTTTAACTAGAACAGTCGAAGGCAATCCTAACCAAATGTGTTTTTAATCTTGATTTAAAGGAACTCAGGCTTTCAGCACTTTTACAGTTTTCTAGGAGTTTGTTCCAGATCAGTGGAGCATAGGAACTAAATGCTGCTTCTCCATGTCTGGTTCTGGTTCTGGTTCTGGTTCTGGTTCTGCAGAGCAGGCTGGAGCCAGAAGACCTGAGTGGTCTGGAGGGTTGATGCCCTGATAACAAGTCTGTGATGTATTTAGGTGCTAATTCAGGGATTTATAGACTAACAGAAGGATTTTAAAGTCGATTCTCTGAGATCCAGGGAGCCATGGAAGGACTTTAGAACCGGGTCCATGTTCTCTACGTTCTTAGTCTTAGTGAGGACTTCAGAACCGGGTCCATGTTCTCTACGTTCTTAGTCTTAGTGAGGACTTCAGAACCGGGTCCATGTTCTCTACGTTCTTAGTCTCAGTGGAAGGACTTCAGAACCGGGTCCATGTTCTCTACGTTCTTAGTCTTAGTGAGGACTTCAGAACCGGGTCCATGTTCTCTACGTTCTTAGTCTTAGTGGAAGGACTTCAGAACCGGGTCCATGTTCTCTACGTTCTTAGTCTTAGTGGAAGGACTTCAGAACCGGGTCCATGTTCTCTACGTTCTTAGTCTTAGTGAGAACTTCAGAACCGGGTCCACGTTCTCTACGTTCTTAGTCTTAGTGGAAGGACTTTAGAACCGGGTCCATGTTCTCTACGTTCTTAGTCTTAGTGAGGACTTCAGAACCGGGTCCATGTTCTCTACGTTCTTAGTCTTAGTGAGGACTTCAGAACCGGGTCCATGTTCTCTACGTTCTTAGTCTTAGTGAGGACTTCAGAACCGGGTCCATGTTCTCTAGGTTCTTAGTCTTAGTGAGGACTTCAGAACCGGGTCCATGTTCTTAGTCTTAGTGAGGACTTCAGAACTGGGTCCATGTTCTCTACGTTCTTAGTCTTAGTGGAAGGACTTCAGAACCGGGTCCATGTTCTCTACGTTCTTAGTCTTAGTGGAAGGACTTCAGAACCGGGTCCATGTTCTCTACGTTCTTAGTCTTAGTGGAAGGACTTCAGAACCGGGTCCATGTTCTCTACGTTCTTAGTCTTAGTGAGGACTTCAGAACCGGGTCCATGTTCTCTACGTTCTTAGTCTTAGTGGAAGGACTTCAGAACCGGGTCCATGTTCTCTACGTTCTTAGTCTTAGTGGAAGGACTTCAGAACCGGGTCCATGTTCTCTACGTTCTTAGTCTTAGTGGAAGGACTTCAGAACCGGGTCCATGTTCTCTACGTTCTTAGTCTTAGTGGAAGGACTTCAGAACCGGGTCCATGTTCTCTACGTTCTTAGTCTTAGTGAGGACGCAGGCAGCAGGTTCTGGATCAGCTGCAGCTGTCTGATCCACTTTTTAGGCAGACCTGTGAAAACACCGTTGCAGTGATCAGTTCTACTAAAAATAAAGTCTGAATATGTTGAACAAACCCCGTTATATCAACGTGCTGTCGTTTACTTTCGCGTCGTAAAACCCTAAACAGCGATCGGAGTGAGACCTCTTCGTTTCCTCGCGCCTCTCTGCTTCCCAGCAGGAACGTCACGTGACTCAGCGGGAGGAGAACCTCCTGACTCCCGCACCTCCTCCGCTTCCCGTCAGCTCCTCTCGCCTCTCCGTTAGCAGCAGGAACATGGCGGACACAGCCCGGGACCCTCCGCCGGACCGGACCGACTTCCATGAGGTGGAGGACGGAGAGGACCTGTTCCCGGAGCCGAGCGCCGCCCCGGAGGTGAGACGGGACGGGACGGGACGGGAGGCCGAGAGGGGAGGCGGACAGCCGGGCACAGGGCGTGATGTGTCCGGCTGTCAGCGGCGGAAAACACCCGTTAAAATCAACGGTTCGGTGACCGGAGGCTCGGTACGAATCGCCTTTTAGATGGAGGAAAAAAATGGCGTTTTATCTCCCGTCAGATTTACACGGAGGTCCGTTAAATAGTGGCCTTCATGGCTACAGGAGCCGACGAGGGTCTCTGCTCACCGCGAACAAACGCGCAGGAGGCGTGTTTGCGCGCGGTCAGGTGACGGTCACACAGGTGAGCAGGGTGGTGCCTTCAGGGGAGGCAGGGAAATTAAAACACCACCGCCATCCGCGCCTTTACCTGTCCTTGGTTTTTATCCGCGTTTTTACAATAATTAAAAGAAAAACAACAACAAAGATTCAGAGGCGCGAGGTTAACATTTATTACGATGTTTAACAGCAATCAATGGAAATAAATTCGGTTTTAATCGGTTTTAGTCCATCTGGCTGGCTGAAGTTTCCTGAATAGTTTAAAGTCTAACAGAAAATAAAGGAATTATAAAGTTATTTTGCCTGTTTAAATCACAATAATTACATCAGAACCAACTGGACTTTCGCTCAGTTCTTTCTGCTTGTTTTAAACTCACTGAAACTAAAAGCCATAATTTCAGATTTTTATTCTACTGTTGTAGCAAAGCTGCCTGTAAAAAACTATAATAAAGACTCAAGTAAACGCCTACTAATATCTTTTTGGTTTATTGTTTGATTTTTAATGTTACTAATGATCTAATGTGCGTAGACCAATAACAGCACAGTTAACATTATGAGCTGAACAACAATTCCTTTTAATTGTGTAATTATATTAGGAGTAATATAATTATTAAATGAATGCACATTTATTCATTTATTGAAAAACAAAACAATTACCAGAGGAAAGCAGATACTGGCAGGTAGAAATAAAAGCTCAATTAATGCTAAACTAATGCTACTGGTGAGTGGGGGGTTCCGGCTCCTCCGGTTTTCAGAACTGGACCGGGTCGTGGCGTTCCTCTCTCAGCCGGGTTTCTATCGGATCAAATGGTTCTGTTCTGATCCGACTCTCCTGCAGGAGGTCCTCCCAGTCCCAGGGTTTTCTTTCAGAGAGTCTGTTTCCAACGTGGCGGCTGTGTGCCTCCAGAACCTCCCTCACGGTTCTGTCCAGCGGGCCGGGCCGGTCCGATGCCGACTCTTTGTTCTCAGCTCGTCCATCCTCGGTTCTACAGCAGCAGCTTGAAGACGGCAGATTTAACTCGTCCTGACTCGGGTTTTCTGCTGGTGTCGGGTTGGGCTCTGTTTCTGGGACCAGAACCGGGTCAAAGAACTTTTTGAACTGAAGGTTGTTTAAACGTTTTCTTGGTCACGTTTTTTTTTTTCTCGCCGACGCTCCAGACCCAGAATCTTTACCCTGATCTGAATTTATTGCAGTTTCTTTCTCTCTGAACTTCAGGGCCCAGAGAAACCCGTCCAGGACCGACCCGGTTTCGCTGCAGGAGAACCTCAGCGTTTCATTTCACAATCAGCGTAACGGCAGAGGAAGACGTGAGGAAGTGGACCGCTATCCACTCATTTCCTGTCCGCTCGTCCATCCTCTCCTGGTTCTGTCCAGTCAGCGATATTCTCTCCATCCTGTGCTTCCTTTCCTGGACCTCAGCGGCGAGCCCGGTTCTGTCCGGAGCCGTTCTGGGTCAAACCTACAGGACGTGACCCAGTAGAATCGGGACCGTCGGGTCAGGCGGCGAAGCACGGCGAGCAGAGAAGTTGCGTCACTCTGTGGTTCCGTGACGGTTAACGGCTGCATGCAGAGTTTTTAATTTTAATGCCATTTCTAAGCTGTTTATGGCACAAAATAAACCTCAGATTGTTTTTTATTTTATTTTTTTATTTTACAACCAAAATGAAATTACGAACGTTTATCACCGAACCAGAGTTTGGTGCAGCGGCGCTTTAACGAACAGACATGATGGTTCCCTTCCTCCGTCTTCCTGCTTCACGGCCAAGTTTAGACGTAAGAATAAACCGGCCAATTTTATTTTTTATCTCCCAAAATATTAATTCTGACTCCTGCTAACTATATCTCCACATAATCCCGCTACGTAATTAGCCTGAGCTAAACGCTAGCTGTTAGCAAACGGACGTAGCTGCCGTCGTTTGTTGTCATACGAGCTGAAAGCAGAGGAACGTAAAGAAGATCCACCCAGATGACGACTGAAAAACACGATTTATTTGGTACAAACATTTATTCACCGTGTGACAGCTAGCCCTCTGAAATTTACTCGCCTGACAGAAGATTTACTCTCATCTGGCGTCTGGCGAGTGTTAATCAAGATTTGGAAAGAGAGGATGGTCAAAGATGGCCTCCATGGGAGAGATCCAGGACCAGAACCACTGCGGCCCACTGTGTGCATCTACCACAGCGTTTCTGGAGAACATCATCTCATCAGTCAAGCACGGCGGTGGTACTGTGGTGGTCTGGGCCAGCGTTGCTTCTTCAGCGCCAGGACGAGTCTCTGGTTGATGGAACCACGGATTCTGCTCTGAAGCTGCAGATCCAGATGTGGTTTGTGTGACGAGGGGGTAGAAATCAGCCGTCCTGGGTCGGGTTCTGTCCTGGGTCGGGTTCTGCTACGCTGGAATCACGTCAAACTCATATTTCTGGTCTGATGGACGAGGAAAGAAATGATCATAAGGATCCGTGTTGCTGGATCCTCATCAAGGTTCTGAGACTTTTTTTATGATCTTTGTCTGCAAAGCAACAGAATTGGACCTTCACGTCATGTTGGTACCGTTGGACCCAAACAGGGAGCAAGTAAATTAGAACGTCCTGCAAGGAATACGTTTGGAAAGGATAAAAAGTTTTAGTTTGACTGGAAGGAAATAAAATCGTGCTGCACTGTTGGGTGTTTTATTTTTCTGTTCAGTGTTCGGCCGGCAGAACCGGGTCGGCTCCTCGTCTGTTCTAGCAGCTGGAAGCGTGTCGGGTCCATTACGGATCAGAAACCTGCAGACGATGAGGAAACGGTCAGGGCGCCTGAAGACGCAGCGACGCATCCATCGGTGCGGAGAAGCCGCCGCCACGGCTCTCTGAGGAGCCGGCAGGGAAACGGGCTCGGGTCCGGATCCGGTTCCGGATCATTTCTGCCGGTGCCAGAGCTGACGATGCACGGCGTGGAGCCTCTCTCGCTCAGAGAGACGCTGAAACCAGAGCTTTGTTCTCTGGGATGGAGAAAGCTCCATGAGCTGGTGAACAGAAATGCTGAAAGTCAATCCGCCGTTTCTGCATTTTAACACTTCTTTACTGAAGGCGACTGAATTCTTTCATTGTTTTCTCTCACTTTGCTGATTTAACATTTCCTTTAGTCGCTGACGCTGTGAGGAGCTCTGAACCCGATCCTGCCTAGAAAATGAAGGATCTCTGGCTCAGAGGAAAGCGACGCTGAAACACTTTCTGACTAAAAGCTAAAGATAATTTAGTCGAGTCAAAGTGCCGCCATCATCATCTGCAGTCCTGGTCCTCATCATTTGGGTCAAACGTTCGGCCTCCAGCAGCGATCCGTCGGCTTCTGGAGGAAAAATCAACCGGTTTCCGTGAAGTTTGTTCAGATTAAAACCTCAGTTTTAAAAGTTTTTTAAGTTGTGTTTGTGGTTATTGACCATTTTCCTGTGAATTAAAGCCGTGAGCCGAACCGCAGCGGCTTTATGATGAGCATGGAAAGTGAAATGAAACTTAGTTTATTAGAGGAGGGCCTAGAAATCTGTCAGTAGGTCATATTTAAATAGATTTTAGTCATTAATACATTCATTAATATTTAAAGGCAAAACTTTAAAGCAAGCACCATGCATGCTCAGTATGAGGGATTGCTGCAAAGCCATCAACAATGCAGACGACTGTCCACTGTGGCTCTATGCTCTTTCAGGAGGAGTGAATGCTGCTTGGAGAGACTTGATGCAACCTGCTGGTTCCCTTATATAGGACATTTTCACCAATCTGTATAATGATTGATTTTGACTTTGTAAAGTGCCTCGAGATGACATGTTTCATGAATTGGCGCTATATAAATTAAAATTGAATTGAATTGAATTATCAGCCCCAATGTTTGCAATTTGATTCCAGTTTTTTAATTAGAGATGGGGCGGATTTAAATCTGGCTTCATAACTTTTATTTCTAAACATTTTGATGTGACTTTATTCCAGTCCTGCTAATTTTTACCTTTATTTTAGTAGAAGTGCAATAAAAAAAAGTCCACATTGGTTAATCTATGATCTGATTTATGGGAGTTTGGGTTGGTTCTGAGATCCTGGATGTAAATCTGGGTTCCAGGTTGTATTCGTTCACCTTTACTGGACACGCCGGGTTTGTCTTGTTCTGCTGGCTGCGATCCTTTCGTTAAAGTCTCTGTTTGTTCTTTAGTCCCAACCAGCCAGCCTGTCTGCTGTGGACATCAGCACCAACTCAAATGGACCCAAACAGGACTCGTTTTTCGATGACGACAACGAGGATCTGTTCGCAGGTAGGAACAAGCCCTGGATAACCGTGACACACAGATCTCTGCTCATCCCGGTTCTGATTTAATGGAGGAGTTTAGCTACGGCCAGGAGGAGTTTATGGATCTAGAAGAAAGGGGGATTCTTGTTTTTCTGCGTTGTGCAGCGAGAGTAAATGTCCGGAGGTGTGATCTGAAAACAAGAGGAATAAATAAAATCTGAATCCATGTGTAAATAAAGGAGACGCAGGTGGAGCAGACAGGTTGGTACGGGTGGAGATGCTGAAGGTGAGCCACCCAGAGCAGGAGGAGGGCTTTCAGAGGGTCGCTGTGACAGAACTAGCCTCGTGAGACCATCCTGATCTCGCGAGCTTTCAAGGTTTCACTCGCAGATCAGTCTGGCTACTCTCCGTTAAAGAAAATTTGGAGCCGTTCACCAAACGAACGTCCAATCAGCGTTGGCTTTGAGGCGGGTTGAGGTGTGACGCAACGGGAAGCGCGACAGTTCAGTCTAAACAACATGGCGGCTTCAGCCGATGAAACTAGCGTTAGCGTGGCTATCGAGCAAGTTTTATCGGAATTACAGAGTATTTATTTGCTGAGCTAACGAGCCTTTACCTGCAGCAGCAAGAGTAGCTTGGCTTGTGGTTGTGTTTTCGTCGTCGCTCTGTTACGAGCGACGACGAAGCATGTTGACGAGTACGTCATATGTTTCATTGATCTGATTGGTTTATTTGGCCCGTCTATCACCAACATAGGCCAATCAGCTAACCAGTATTTTCGCCCCTTCCCAAAATTACTTCAACGGAAGGTTTCCAGATGGATATGCGGAGCAAATCTATCTGGCGGAGTCAGGTAATGACAGAACAGCATCATCAGCATATTGTGTGACAGAAGCAGAAGCTCAGCTGTGGCGGCCCCTAAAGGCAGGAAAGCAGAAAGGTGTTTAGTTTTCTTTATGTGCATCATTCCATCAGCGTCAGCATGAAAGAATAAATATCACAATGTAATATTTTTAGCAGTACAGCTACCATAAAATGCACCATGGCTGATATTCCACTGTTTGTTTTTAACTATAATGTTTTACTGTTGTCGTTAATGGTGTGTTTGCTGAAGGTTGTGATGCCGTCTGAATTTCATCGCGGCTCATCTGTTGCTCAAATAATAAAGTTTGCACAGCGTCTCTGGGATATTCCAGCTGTGCAATGAACCGTGCCGTAAATAAGAGCCGATGCTTTTCTTTTAAAGCTGCAGGCGGCTAAGCGAGGCGCTAGACCCCCACCTCCTTATTTAGTAAAAGGTGGATGTTTTACAGGGTTTCTATACTACTGTTGTGCTTTAATTAACACAAGGCAGCAGTTTTATGGTGAAAATAATCTGGAAAATCTTTTTAATTACATTATAACTCGTTTTTTAATCACTTTTTTATGTGATGAGTTTTCTTAGTTGATTTATGTGTTTTTAATAGGGCTGGGCAAGTTAACGCGTTAATTTCGCGTTAACTCATTAGACTATTAACAGCGATATTTTCTTTAACGCGCATTAACGCATGTTGCTCACATGCTTTTATTTTGTGAAGGTCTGTTGCTGCGGTGTAGGGGTTTTGAATCAGAACAGTAGGTGGCGATAATGCGCCAATAACCTCGCTGTCGCCAAGCCTCGGATTCAAAGAAGAAGAAAGGTGCCGGCCGGAAAAAAACAAAGCCGACATGCGGAAGGCGGTGTTTCCAGCTTAGGCGAGGCGGTGAGTTGATGGCCGGAACAAGTTTTGTGCGGAGCGGAGCGGAGCGGGGAGAGTCTGCTTAGACGCCGTTGGTGAAGTCGCTTCTCGTTTCAAAGTATCCATGTGTTTTTGCCTGTTTTTCCCTGCCATTCACTATATGCACAACAACAAAAAACCGCGTGTCAACGTCAAATAAACGCAAGCAACGCAAGCATATCGAGTTAGCAAGCATTTCAGTTTAAAGTTCTTCCAGCATGGAATATGACAGAAACAAGTTAGTTGTAACCACTGCCAAGTTAAACTTTGGTATTAAACATAAAATGGTAATGCTGCTCCCTGCTGTTACCTCAGAAATTGCCTGTTTTTGGTAGATTTTTTCCCCATAAATAATTCCCTGTCAGTGGCAATAAGCTTTAATTTATTATTATTGCTATTTTTTGTTTTACATGTTTAAGTTGAGCTTTACACTAAATATGTCTTACTGATAAGTGCTACAAATGTTACAACACTTTTGTTCATATGGCAGCAGAACATTAAAATAAAAGTGCTCTTTACACTACTTTTGAATTCATTCTTGGAGTTTGTAAATACAATGCGATTAATCGCGATTAATCGCGATTAATCAGGGCGATTAATCGCGATTAAATATTTTAATCGTTGCCCAGCCCTAGTTTTTAATAATAATAGTTTTTTATACCCTGTTGCCCATATATATAGCCGCTTTTGCTGATATGGCTTTAAACCTAAACTACACCTTTTGGGATATTTACACTTATTAAAAGTATTATTTTATCTGAATTTTGAAGGATATCAATGTTTCAGATGAGGTGGACTTTCCTTTGACTTCCTGTTAGTTAGATCGTTAAGTTTTCTCAGCCTTGAGGAGCCACTGAAGGCATAATAGTTTTTATGTCTGCGCTAATCAAAGACACAAACCTACGGAAGAGGATTAGGGCCACTAAAAAAAAATAGTTTTTTCTCAGAATTCTGACTTTTTTTCTCAGAATTTGGACTTTTTTCTCAGAATTCTGAGAGAAAAAATTCAGAATTCTGAGAAAAAAGTCAGAATTCTGAGATTAAAGTCAGAATTCTGAGATTAAGTCAGAAATCTGACTTTTTTTCTTAGAATTCTGACTTTTTTCTCAGAATTCTGACTTTTTTTCTCAGAGTTCTGACTTTTTTTCTCAGAATTTGGACTTTTTTCTCAGAATTCTGAGAAAAAAAAGTCAGAATTGTGAGAAAAAAGTCAGAATTCTGAGAGAAAAAATTCAGAATTCTGAGGAAAATAAGTCAGAATTCTGAGAAAAAAGTCAGAATTCTGAGAGAAAAAATTCAGAATTCTGAGAAAAAAAAAGTCAGAATTCTGAGAAAAAAGTCAGAATTCTGAGAGAAAAAATTCAGAATTCTGAGGAAAATAAGTCAGAATTGTGAGAAAAAAGTCAGAATTCTGAGAGAAAAAATTCAGAATTCTGAGGAAAATAAGTCAGAATTGTGAGAAAAAAGTCAGAATTCTGAGAGAAAAAATTCAGAATTCTGAGATTAAAGTCAGAAATCTGACTTTTTTCTCACAATTCTGACTTTTTTTTCTCAGAATTCTGAGAAAAAAAGTCAGATTTGTGAGAAAAAAGTCAGAATTGAGTAGACTTTTTTTTTCTTTTTCTTTGAGTGGCCCTAATCCTGTTCCGTACAAACCTCTACTGAAAATGCGATGGGAGGATAATTTTGACCGGATTAACCGGTGGAGTGTGTTTGGCTGCAGAAGCAACAGAGGAGGTGTCGTTGGACAGTCCGGAGAGGGACGTCCTGCTGTCCGACGGCCCGTCCCCCGCCATCACCCCCATCACTCCGCCCACCTCCGTCATCACTCCTCGCATCGGCCACCAACACGACGACATGTTCACGCACTCCTCGTTTGACGAAGTAATCTCCCCAAACACGTTCACAGATTTCTGTTCCAGGCTCACAAACTGAAGCCGCTCCGTTTTCTCTGTCCCACAGATCGAGGAAGAGGAAGGTGGAGATTCTTTCGACATAAACATTTCAGTGTCGGATCCTGAGAAAATCGGTGGGTTCACGATGAAATAACCGGACATGTCCCGACATTAAGAGTTGGACAAAATCCAAATGAGATGCTTCTTTTTCTTTGCTCGATATGGAGGATTAATTTACTCACAAAGTCCAGATTTACCATTTATTATTCTTCCTGCACAGGCTGAGACTGATGAAGATGAGGCTGCTTCATCAAACTCATAACAGTCTCTTAGATTAATGGGCTAATTGGTGCACCACTGGAGCCCCCTGTAGGTCACAGTTATCATTACAGCTTCACGTTTCCAAAAGAGCAGCAATAATCTGTTCACCAACTTCTTTCTCAGTTCCTGTTTAAAGATAAAATCAGAGAGATTAAACAACCGGTTTGTTATCCGATAGGTATTCTGTCCTCAAGCTTCAGTTTCTACTTATCAGCGTTGTCTCCTTTCTGTTTTAAAGGTACACAGCCACATTATATGCTTTAAAAAAAGACCAAAAACCGTTTGATCATGATAAAATAAGGTTATATACACCAAGCCTCCATCCTGGTAATGTGTTGTTGGTCCTTTTCGTGGATATAAATAGAAGTAGCGCCATCTAGCGACCGTATGGCAGAACTATCATAATGCTGGTTTGCTTAATTAATAAATCAATTGTAAATAATACTGGACCGAGCCACACCCTCTGCAATGCCTCAGTAAAGCAGCAGTGATGAAGACCAGTCGTTATTAATTAAATAAAACGATCTACAGCAACTTTAAGAGCCTCATATCTGACCATTTACTCACATCAGTCAACTCTGCGTCACATCTGAGTCTCAGCAGGTTTAGCGTCCGCTTCACTGAACACCAACGTTCAGATTGTATTCCCAGAGACATTCCAGGATTTTCCATCTTTATCTTATTTTTTTAGTGCTTTTTTTCCCCACTGGATCTTGGACCTTTTTTCATTGTTTCACTGGGAGACACTAATAGCCCATAGCCACTTCCTTGTTTTAACCCCTGCTGCGCATGAGCATTACGTACTTCTGTTAAAACCGTACATAAACATGAAAGGCTTTATTACTAACAAATAGAGCAAAAACAAAGCATAAAACACCCAAATAACAACTAACGACGAGATAATCTTTCGTAAAAACTTTCTATGCAACCAGAGTGAGCTACTGACGTATTAAAAAAAAGGTCAAATAACGTGGCTATGCACCTTTAAAATGTGTAATGAAACGAACCGAGCAGCTAAAAGCAGCCTCTGTGTTCCAGGTGACGGGATGAACGCATACATGGCCTACAAGGTGACAACAAAGGTGAGATTTTCATCAGACGGAGACTTCAGGTGATATTCAGGTTCAAATCTGAATCTAGGTTCAAATGAACCTGCCTGATGGCATTTTATCACAAATTAATTTTCTGGTCTTACACCTCTGTCACTCTGTCAGAAAACGGTTTATTTTAGGATAGCGTCGATCCAAAAGGTTTATCTTGATAGCTGTTATGTGCAAGCGTAAAGTATGTGGTATGAAATGTCAGGGTCCGGATATCTCTGCGGTTCTGTGGTGTGTTCCCACTCAGGACCAACAGCGTATTAGTTTATGTTCCAGCTTCCTGGATAATTTTAAAGCTCTGACGTCGTTCTCTCTCCTTCCCAGACCTCCATGTCTCTGTTTAAGCAGAGGGACTTCTCAGTAAAAAGGCGCTTCAGTGATTTCCTGGGTCTGCACGGTAAACTGGCCTCCAAGTACCTGCACATAGGCTACATCGTTCCCCCTGCTCCAGAGAAAAGCATTGTGGGTAAGTCGAGCCAGGACCAATCAGAGTTTAGGATTAACTCTCAGGGACGGAGATCGGTCCAAGGCTGTGACTCTGTTTCTATTACCTGGTCAGAATAACCTGCCGGCAGGTTTCCCTACAGTCTGACAGCTTCTGCTGAGGGTGAAGACGATTCGTGGAGCATTTTTAATTCCTTACATGCAGCGTTTTGTTGGCGGCCTTAAAGTAGACTATTAGAAATGAGTCAGAATGCTCAACTATTATATTGTTCTCTTAGATCTGTGATCTATTCTGCAGGGATGACCAAAGTGAAGGTTGGGAAGGAGGATCAGTCATCCAACGAGTTTGTGGAGAAGAGGAGGTCCGCATTAGAGAGGTACAAGGCAGAGAAAAAAACATTAAAAGTGTAAAGCCATGTTTTATGCTTAAAAAAAAAGACCAACAACCATTTGATCATGATTAAATAAGGTTATATACACCAAACATCCATCTTGATAATGTTTTGATGGTCCTTTTTGACCTGAAAGATAATGCTCCCAGGATCGATTAGCAGATATAAACAGATGTGGCGCCATCTAGTGGCAGTATCACAGAACTATCATAATGCCGGTTCGCTTAATTAATAAATCTAAATTAAATAATGCCGGACTGAGCTTGACCCTCTGCAACGCCTCGCAGTAAAGCGGCAGCTCAGCGTGATGAAAGACGGTTATTAATTAAATAAAATTATCTACAGCAGCTTTAAGAGCCTCATATCAGAACATTTACTCACGTCAGTCAACTCTGTGTAACATCTGAGCCTCGGCAGGTTTAGCGTCTGATTCAGTGAACACCAACGTTCAGACATTCCTGGCTTTTCCCTCTTGGAATCATAGATTTTCCTTCTTTTTTTTCCCCCCACTGGATCTTGGACATTTAATCATTGTTTCATTGGGAGATGCTAATAGCCGTTAGCCATTTCCTTGTTTTAACCCCTGCTGTTCATGCGCAGTACGTACTTCTGTTAAAATCGTAAATAAACACAAAAGGCTTTATTTACTAACAAACTGAGCAAAAACAAAGCACAAAAAAATATCAACTAATACGCCAGCAGGACATGATAATCTTTCATAAAAACTTTGTACGCAACCAGAGTGAGCTACTGATGTATTGAAAAAAGTCAAATAACGTGGCTATGCACCTTTAAATATAGTTTATTATCAGACCCTTTTCCCTATCTTAAATCTGTGTTAACCGTTTATAAAGTATTTTAACTGCTGACCAATGATCACATGAGCTTACCACGTATTTGTTTTAGTCAATTGGTGAAGAAGAGAAGAAGCTTCAAAAACTAGAGATATTTTTATAGGTAGTTAAACTTTATAGTGGGTTTAGGTCAACAAAGTCAATTTTGTTTGTCATATATTTCAATCCTGTAGAAAATTTGAGGTCAGAGCTGAAAAGATGTGCGAGTAAGACAGCTTCTGGAAAATCGTTTGTCTGGAGAGGAAAAGGTGAATTCCCACGGTGAAGCGTGCTGATGCAGTGGACATGTGGAGCAGCTTCTCATGCTTCATTACCAATCTGCTGGAAGCGCTGCCCTGAATGAAAAGTGAAGCCCAAACATCCAGAGGAAATCTGGTGGTGATCTGCATGATGGAGCTTTAAAGGCCAACATGATGGGAAAGATGATAAAATTAACATTTTAGCACCACTGTCACAAAATGAAGGAAGAAATAAGACGGTGAGAATCATTCACGGTTTAGACCAGAACACAATATTCCTCACACCAGCTGCAGGGGATGCTGCTCCTTCCTTTACATGGCCACTGAAGGTTAGCAACTACAGGTGACATCTTTATCAGCTATTAAATCCATGCAAAACACTGATAAAGTTAGACATACACACTTCTGAGAAAAATAGACAGAAGTGTAATAATTACTGTATTTTTCGGACCACAGGGTGCACTAAATATTCCTCCCAGGTATTTAATATCACTCCTCCTCGTCCACAGCTCTCTATCCGTCTCTGTGGGAGGACATAGTACACTGCCCTGTTTCTAACATGAGGCCAAAATAAACTTTTACATTGAATTAACTTACTAGGGTTATTATTGCTAACACGTACTCCAGACTGCCTTATATGAATGCACTTCTAGTTTAGACATTACAGTCAGGCAGTCTGGTAGACAGCTCAGGGGTCCTATCAGGTAGTGACACAGTGTACCGTAATGCTCCTAATATGCATTGAGCGGAGCGGCTTAGTTGCTAATCAAATTCCTACTTACACATTTTAACAGATTTATGAGCGCATTCTGCCACATAAAATCAGTCAGTAAACACAACAGTAATCATAGATAAACCTGCACCATCAATTTTTGAGAACATTTAAGGATTTTAAGTTCACCTTAAAGTCTGAAAAATACGGTCTGACTTTAGCTAACGATGTATAATGTAAAAAATTTACTAAATATACATTTAATCATAAATTTTAATATCCAATTTGAATATTGTTGTTTTGGCCAATATTTATCCGATATATCTTACCCTTTTTACACCGTACAAAACTGATATTGCTTCTCTGCTTTAAACACATTAATCATGCGCTGCATCACCATCAATGCATATCAAAAATTTATGGTAATGCTAATATTTTGGGCATTAGCAAATTTTTTTTTTTTTTTTTTACGTCAAAGAAGCTGAATCAAAAAGTATCAAAGGTCCTCTAGTTCGGGTTGATTTGATATATTATTGCTGCTTGGGCTATTTTTCTCATTTAGGGCCGTTATACACTTTTCAGGACTCTTAATTTGGCATGAAGGATCAAGATGAAATTAAACAAAGCCCCACCCTAATTCCTTCGTCATAGAATCAGCCTCCGTTTTGAATTATTTAGGAAACCTGTTCACCAAGTAAGGCAGAAATAAACAGCACATGGAGAAATGTTTAAATATACTGTTGAAATATTTATTTACCTATGTCTAAGGCACTCTGTAGTCAAGCGAAAAACAGGTTTTTGTGATTGCACCGCTAACTGTTTTCTCAACTTAGTTATCAAAGGAGCAATAAGCAAATTTTATTATTTTAGATAGAACTAAAAAACAGTTTGGTTAAACATCACACACCATCTCTCTGTGTTGTTATCCATTCGCTTTTGCAAGCCGGGCCATAAAATGCTGCCCATAAAATGCCACTAACCATGGGCGTAGGTTTGTATAGGGACCATAGGGACATGTCCCTACCAATAATTCGATGTGAATAACATGTTTATAATTTACAATACATCGTTGTTACAGCAGTCGCTTATTTTCCTCTCGCAGCTCCGCTGCTTGGCGGCTGCTGCTGCAGCTCCGTCTGCCAGCCTGCGTGTCCAGTCGGTCTTTCCCTGTCGCTTTAACTTAGCAGCGCACGCAACTGTGCTGTGTGCTGTTTAACTCCACTCTTATTGGTTGTTTTGCCTTAAGTCCCGCCTTCTCTCTCCCTGGTTGGCTGTTTTCTAGTGCGTGCATGTGCGTGCATGCTTGCAGCGCGAAATTTAATTTAATTCACACTAGAATACTGCGGTTACTACAACGAATATTAGACTACAAAACTAGTCCCAATTAAAAAAAATTATATTATCCACGCTATAACAGGCGATAGAAGAAGCAGGAGAGAGTAGTTTTCATTTGTGGAACTTAAGAAATGTAAGTAACCAACGTTAGCATCTTAAAATAATATTTCATTCTGAAGTATAATACATTTTATCAACAAAAATATTCTGTGTCAGGCAGGAGTTCTGAAGACTGCTGGAAAAATCGACAAGCAAAGAATGTAAGCTTTCAAAAAATCCCTTTAAGGCGGTTCAGATATAAATAGCAGGTGTTATTCGTTTTATAGAGTATAACAATACGAGATGGTGCCTAAACATTGCTATTTTTTGTTTAGAAAGCATAATTAGGGTTCCACATAATAATAGTGCTATTTAATTGACTATTTCTACTTTTAGAAATAGGATAAAGTACAAACAGAGGAACACATTGGTTTGATTTTACATAGATTTCCACACAATCCATAAGTAAATTAGTACAAACATTAGTGTCCGGTAAAAATGCTTGAATCTGGCTATTTATTTAGGGTATTATTGCATTACGGATAAGATAGTGTTATATTTTCTTTTAATATTTTATTTTATTTTTTATATTTGAATAAACTTAGGCTCATGCTTAGTGTTGTGATTGTAGATGATGCCACCAAAAATGAAAAGAGACATAAGGAGCTATTTTAACACTCAGACAGTAAGTATCATAGGATGATATAAAAGGTTGTGTTACATTTAATCCTTTGATACTAAAAACACACTTGTATAATAGTAACATTATATGATTATAGGAAACACAGATATCCAGTAATAATGATGCAGGGCAGCTTGGAGGTGAAGCAGCTGGCCCTTCAGTGCTTCAGGTGATGTCTAATTTATTTTAATTACAAATTAAGGAGCAGCTTTTTATTTATATACAATATATATATAGTGCTTATAAAATTTGTATTAATGTAGCAAAAAGTGCTGCTTTTCTCTTTAAACGAAATGTTCCCTGATGCTCACGTCAAGTATAAAAAAATAGGGGCATGCATATTGCGTAGGACCAATGACATCAAACCAATGAAACTTGAGACCAGTGTCCCTACCAAAGTTGAAATCAAACCTACGCCCATGCCACTAACGTTATAAAGTTATGAGTTACTTCTTCACCATGTTCCTCTGAAAGGTGATGCTGTTCTGCTGAGTGTTTATCCTTTGCAAACAGGCTCACAGGAGCCGATAGGTGAGAAAGGTAAGAGGTAGAGAGAGGCGTGGCTTGATACACATCTAGTTTTGGTCTACAGACGGTGCTCCAGCTTCACCTAGTGGTGAAAATTACTTATTGCTCCTTTAAATATAACTTATATTCTGTTTTTTTTTTTTTTTTTTCTGTCATCCTTGAAAGCTGCTGAAAACTGCTAACAATATTAACAGTGGTTAGTTAGTATGTAAGTAAACTTTTTTTATATAGCACCTTTTTACAGGATTAAAACCACAAAGTGCTTCACAGTAAAAACAACCATAAAACAACACAAAATAAAAAGATAAGAAGACAACCGTTTCCATCATAGACATAATATAAGAGTAGACGCGTCATTGGGCGGGTTCTGCCTATGCTGCGATGCGTCAGAGCGTCCGCCATCTTAAATGTGGCAAATCTGCAGTTACTCAGTCACTTAAACAGTATCAGAGGGACTTTAATCTCTGAATATACTTTGTATTCGTAGTATTTTTTTTGTAATGTTACAAGTTTATTTTCGTGTCCCTTCAGCTTCATTCTCCTGAATTTATTCTCCTAAAGAATAAAAATATTTAAAATAATCTAACCTGGCCTACTCCAGGAGTGAAATAATTCTGCAAACTGTGATTATTCTGGAAATGTTCCCCCTTAATTCTCATAATATGATGTTTTTATCATAACATTATCACTTTTGTGTTTGTTTGTTTATTTTTACTTTATTGACCTAGGATTTTTTTTGTCTCATATTATTAATTTTACCTCTTTAATACTCCCCCAAAAAGTCTGTTCCTAAAGGTTCACATGTGACACGGTTTTATGAAATAACGGTTTTATGAAATAACGAAGACCACAATGTTTAGATCAATTAACAAATTGATCCGTATATTCATAACACATACAAAAAATTATATATATATATATATATATATATATATATATATATATATATATATATAAATGTGTGTGTGTGTGTGTGTGTGTGTGTGTGTGTGTATTTATTGCAGCACAGGAATGAGGCATCTTCTCTGATCCACGTTCACAATAACAGAACTCAACTTCTTTCTGCCACATACAATATGGCGGTGAGGTTGACGTGCGAACCTGCGCCCTATGACGCGTCTACGTATATATGTCTGTGGTTTCCATCCCTGGTGATACGAATTGTTTTCAGCGGTGGTTTGCTGCAAAGTACTACTTATTAAAGCCACAAAATGAATTGTCATTAAGTGATTTTGTTAATATTGTTAGCCCCAAACTACTGTAAATTTTTTGTCAGCAGCTGTTAGCAGCTAGCACTGTTGAGAAATATTAATCATGACTTTAAATCATCACTTTAGACATTAATAATGGTAAACACCTAGCAGTGTTTATGTGTTAACTTCTGCTAGCATCATTACTAACTTTGGTAGCAGTTCTAAGCTAACTACAGCTAGTTTTACTTTCTTTTTAGTGGCTGCTATAAATGAAATTAGCACTTCTGACAAACTATTAGGTAGCCATTCACTGCGTTAATGAGCAGCTATCTGGATGCTAATTATACTTGTATGGGTTATGCTAGTTCTGTTAGCGGTAGTTAACTGCTAACTACTAGTATTTTTGCCAGCAGGGTTTGGCAGCAAACATTGTTAATTTTAGAACAAGGTCTTATCCCTTTTGAAAATATTTAATACTTTGAACAAAATTAAGGTAACGCTACTAATCTTCTAATCACTGCTAGCATTATTTATACGTTTGGTAGCTGTGGAAAGCAGCTAGCTACTGCTAATTTTGCTGGTTAGCTGCTTGGTCCAAACCATGGCAAAACTCAAAAAAGTGTTTATTTTGTTAGCAGTAGTTATTTAGATGCTAAACACTACTAGCATGGATTATACCAAAATTGTGAGCAGTATTTAATTGCTAAATAAAAGTAATTTTGTCAGAAGCTGTTAGCATTGGCGGGCTGTTCAAAAGTTTTGCTAACAAATTAGCAATTTTGATGAATTCAGGTGTAATTGGCAGCCAACCATGGCTATTTTCCCAAACATCTTCATTTCATTGGCAGTGAAGTCAGACATAAACTGCTATCTGAAATTAAAAATAGTATTTATAAAGTCTTTTAAAGCCTTTTTTTAAAGAGACATTAATACCTTGTATGGATAAATACGGAGTTAGAAAAAACTGATTAAAAGAGTAGAAAAAGAAATGAATTCCCTGCCCCCCTTTGTGTGTCTGTGCATTAAAGTTCAATGTGATCAGAAAAGTAAAGGCTGAAAGGTTAAGCTACAAATATTAGCTACATCATTATCACAACACACATCCTTGTGTTTGAATGTAGAATACAGACGAGGGAGGAGGGGGAGGCGTGGAGACGGGGTCGGCGCTGACATTCTGTTGCCCTTTATTGATGTTGTGTGATTGGCAGGAAGGTCAGTCAGTGGCAGCTGATGGAGCCCAGAGTGACAGAACTACATGCTGACGGACAAACACACACCCACCCACAGACGCTTAACGAGGACAAAAACCTTCACGCACGGAAATTTAGGAAACGCGTTTTCCTTTGTTGTCATGAACTGAATACCTGTGATCCAGTGACCTCGGTTGTTTCCCAGCTCTGCACGTAGATTTTCACGAAGCTGAAAACAGCTAAAAAGCGGAGTTAGCCTTTTGGCACCGGTGAAGCGCGTCAAACAGGAAGTTGTGGTGGTCGAAGAAGCACTGCCCTTCGTCGTGAGCAGACCTGTCCTGAAAGAGAACCTGTCTGCCTTCTGATCAGTATTTTCATCCCTGCTTCAGGTACCTGATGAGAACAGTCAAGCATCCCATTCTGCTGAAGGATCCTGACGTCCTGCAGTTCCTGGAGAGCACCGAGGTAAATTAGACGCTTTAACCCATCGGCCAGAACCCCGCACAAACCTGCTCATTATTGTCGGGTCTATACCCTTCTGCCTCAAAGCGTGCACCTTGAGCAGCTCATCTGAAGCCTTTTTTTTTTTTTTTTTTTTTTTAAATGTAAGCAGACAAACAGCAGCATCGACATTTAGAAACCGCTGCTGGTTGTGCTTCAGTGCAGAAAATCAACTCCTGTAAACTGCATCTGATTTTTTTTCTGAACCGGAGCCACAGTTAGTTTGTTATTGTATCCAAAACCATCTTTAGTGGAATAAACATTTGTACTTTTGACCTTCTAGAGAGGGAAAAACTGTCCAGAGGAGCTGAATTACAGCAGATTTCAAGCAAAAGTTGCTAATACTGATCCCACACTGCAAAAAGAGAACTAATAATAAGTAAAATTTTCTTGAAATTAATGTATTTGCCCTTGATTTGAGCAGGTAAATAAGGTTATTTGCCAATGGAATGAGTATTTATACCCCTAAAATAAGATAATTAGTAGTACAGCACTTGAAATAAGGTGATGGAGATGAATTGTTCACATTTTAAGTGCAAATATCTTATTCCATTGGCAAATAGTCCTATTTATCTGCTCAAATCAAGGAAAAAAACTTTAATTTCAAGAAAAGGTCTATTTTTGCAGTGCAGGAGGGTTCGGTTTATTAGGATAACACCACAACCTTCAACCCAACATAACAGGTTTAGATGATCCGGGAAAATATGTAGTTTGTGTTAATTTTCGGGGGTTTATTAAGGATTATGAATGCAAAAAGAGGTGTTATTATAGGGTTTGTTATTTCCATTCCTGTCAGTCTGCTCTGTCTACTCTTCCCACAGCACTGCGGAAAAACTTTAAAACAAACACACCTTCAGAAATAATGTCTTCAATTTTGTTTACAAAGCATCCTGGAAAAATTAACAACAAAGATTTTGACAAAAAGAGGGGAAAAAAATTCACAGGATGTTCAGCTTTGTCTGTAACGACATGACGACCTGAAAAACATCCAGAAATATTTAATTTAAACTTATTTCGTATAACATTTGAACGGTGACGTTAGCGTCTGCTTTTATGTGTTGTCTCTCTCTGCTGCAGCTGTGTGCAGACCCCAAAACTCAAATCTTTATGTTATTCTTTCAAATTAGAAGTAAAGGCATATTTCAACCTGTTTTATCGCTTTCATCAGACCGGAAGGTTTTGCCGCTCAGGCTGCCTGTCTGATGAAACTAACGGGCTCCGGGTCACTAATTGGCCCGATCTTCTGCTCCTCGTTACAGTTTACCCCCTCCCGCATCCATTTGGTTACCCACTGCTGTTAGAAATTATTTCAACACCAACTTTATCGTTTATTTGCTCTCTGTGTGTGGAAAAAAACACTGAAACAGGGTTTAACTGGGTTTTCCTTCAGCAAATGTAGGCTGAAGGAAAATTTGACGCTAATATCTGCTGAGTTTTCCTTGTTCCTCTTAAAAAAAAAAGAAAAAAAAAAGCCAGACACACAGATAAATAACACTTCTCTTTGAAAAAAGGCTGAAAACTCGTGCGTCTTTGTTTCTTTTTCCCCCCAACAAGGTCAAACCAGAGATCCTCCGAAAACTAGCGCAGGGTTTAAGGGCCGCCGACGTTTTCTGTTCCTTCCATTTATTTCCACTCTAAAGCATTTGGTCCCGTCGTGTCCAACTGATCCGCCCTCATTCCCGTCCACCCGCCGCCCAGCTGCGGCCGGGATTGTTCTGGCGCCGATAAATGGCCCCGTGTCACGGCGCTAACAGATGAATCGGCAGGAAGCCGGGCACGTCGCTCCGTCCGGTCCGTTTAATGGAACACGGCAAGCCGACGGGGGGGAGGGAGGGAGGAGGACGAGCGGCAATTTAAAGCTACTTTACCTCCCGTCCAGTCATTTACCCCCGTCCCTCCTTCACCGAGGGCCCCGGGGACTCAGCCGTCCCCTCGCCGCCGCCGCTCCTGCTAAATGAGATCTGAGCGGGCGAGGAGGTGGGAGAGAAAAATCCCGTGTGGTCCAGGAAAAAAAAGGTAAAACTTTGGCAAAATGAAGAAAAATGAGCTCATTTTCCGACTGATCCGATTTGCTCCGAGTCGGTTTTTGCTGCTAAAGTTGCCGTTTTGGGTGGGATTGGAGCAGAAACGCAGCGAGACGGGAAGAATAGGAACAATAACTAAAAAATAATAATAAGACCCACTAAAAAAAATCAGCAAAATAAACAAAGAGAACAGATTAACTCCTCTCTGTTGGCTTGTTTTGCTGTGCAGCTGCCGCGGGCCGTCAACACTCAGGCCCTGAGCAGCGCCGGGATCCTACGGATGGTCAACAAAGCCGCCGACGCCGTCAACAAGATGACCATCAAGATGAACGAGTCAGACGCCGTGAGTGAGACACACCGGAGGGATGAACGGAGAGAAACGAGGAGCATGGAGGCAGAGAGTAAACGAGGAAATGAGAGGATGGATAGAGGAAGGAGACATCTGTGAGGAAAGGAATAATATAGGAGTTAGAGAAGGAGGGAAGAGCGGAAGGTGAGATGAAAGACGAGTGAGAAACATGGAAAAATGAGAAAAAAAGAAAGAAAGATGGAGGGGAAGATGAAAAGGTGATAAGACAACAGGGAAGAGAAGGAATATAAACGAGGAAGATGGACAGACTGATCAGCGAAAAACACAGAAAGGGCTAGAAGGGAAAAACATGATTATTATATTGAGAAAATCAAAGTTTAGAGGAGATAAAGAAAAACTAAGGGAAGTTATAAATGAAGAAGGTGAGGAACGCAGGAAAATGTGGCCTAGAAAAACAGAAAAATAAAGAATTTAAAACGTGGAAGAATATTTAAAAAAAAAAAAAGCTCTGAGCAGATCCTCTGGTTGTGTTTCTGCATCAGTGGTTCGAGGAGAAGCAGCAGCACTTTGAGAACCTGGACGTCCAGCTGAAGAAGCTCCACGCCAGCGTGGAGTCTTTGGTCTGCCACAGGAAAGGTACAACTTCCTGTTTCCAAAATAAAAGCATCTAGTTTGTTTTTAACCGCTAAAACCTTAAAGGTGCATAGCCACGTTATTTCACTTCTTATTATTTATACATCAGCAGCTCACTCTGGTTGCATACAAACGTTTTATGAAAGATTTTTATGAAAGTCCTGCTGGTATATAAGCTGTTGTTTTGGTCTTTTATGCTTTATTTAGTTGTTAGTAAATAAAGCCTTTGGTGTTTCTGTACGATTTTAACAGAAGTACGTACTGCGCATGAACAGCAGGGGTTAAAACAAGGAAGTGGCTAACGGCTGTTAGCATCTCCAAGCAAAACAATGCAAAAAGGTCCAAGATCTAGTGAAATTTAAAAAAAAATAAAAATGATTTTAAGAGGGAAAAGCCTGGAATGTCTCTGGGAATCCAGTCTGAACGTGGTGTTCAGATGCATTCTTTGATGCAAAGAGAGACGCATTTCTATTGGTCAGCAGGGACATTAGCAACGTTTTTATTGGTCGATGTCCTTCAAGAGCAGGAAGTGCAGAGAACTTGATCTGTAAAACGCAATTTGAAAAGAATGCAATTGGTAAACTGCATCAGAAAAAGAGAAATTTGAAGAAAAAAAAATGTATTTGAAAATCTAAAATCTGTAAGAAAAATATTTTGGAAAAAATAAAATGTAAAAAAATATTTTTTTTTTATTTTGAAAAAATACAAACTACTAAAAGACACTAAAAAAATGTAAAACCTTTTTTGATTTAGAAGTTTTGCAAAGTTTAATTTTTGATTACGTTTTTTTAAATTTCCATTTAGAAAACGTGTTCTTTGCAACAATAATGGAACAAAATTCCCTCCATAAGGGTTTAAGCCCGCTGAGCTCACTTTATAATCCTGACAGCGCTGAAGGATAACAGAAAGTACTGATAGGCGGACCAGAACCTCGGCACAGACCTTCTTTACGGTCCCGCTCTTCCTCTCGTCTCCAGAGCTGTCCGTAAACACGGCGCAGTTCGCCAAGTCGGCGGCCATGTTGGGGAACAGCGAGGACCACACGGCTCTGTCCCGAGCTCTGTCCCAGCTGGCCGAGGTGGAGGAGAAGATCGACCAGCTGCACCAGGACCAGGCCAACGCCGACCTGTACCTCTTCTCTGAGTTACTGGGAGACTACGTCCGGCTGATCAGCGCCGTCAAGGTACGACTGCAGAAACGCATCGGAAATAACCAATAACAGCACAAATCTACACATTTAGTCTGTTTTTACGTCAAACGTCTGAAGCAAAAGCAAAAATACTTTTGTGTTCTGTCCTGGTCTGGGTTCTGCTGTCCTCTCATTTTGGCAAACGCTTTTCTGAGTTGCATAAAAAAAAAACGTTTGCAGCACGTTCAGCAAATCCTGCTTCTTGGATGAACTGAAGAACATCGTCGTACGTTTTAACCTTCGGCTGTCAAAACTGGATTCAGAGCCTGGAAAAGTTAGGAAATAAGACAAGACAGAACCTGAGAGAAAACGTTAACGTTCTTTTATTACTATGACCTTTCATTTAAACCGTGAACTAAATATTAAACAGTTCAAAAAAAGCTACAGGAAGGATGGTTATAGTTGAGTACCGTATTTTTCGGACTATAAGTCGCATCAGTCAAAAATGCGCCATAAAGAGAAAAAAAACAAATAAGTCGCATTTATTTAGAAATTTATTTCACACAATCCAAGACTAAAAACTGATATTTAATCTAGAACGGCGACTTATTAAATTACACAGCTGCATCCACAGCCGGCTAAATTATGTGGAATGAACCTGGGAGGATGAATGGAGTAAATTAGCATAACAAGCCAGAAACGCCAACCTGGAAAGTTCTCTTCAGAACATTTCAGCTTAACGGCCGTTACGCTGAAAATTGTCAAAATTACGCCTAAATCAGACCGTGAGCGTAACGGTGCTACGTGCTAAGCTAACAGTACAACACGGATATTTCAGAGCAACATAAAGCTAACGTTCATCAGAGAAGTTGTAAAGCGCCCGGACAACAGAGCTGTAAGCTAGCGCTAGCTGCTGTTAGCTTCACATAGAGACCAGTAACAGGTTCTGTCTCAGTCTGGTTCCTTAGAGCTGCACTACACAACGCTCTGCTGTGTGAATGCAGACTGAAAAAGAGAAACTACGTATGCACATGTGTTCAGTCTATAAGTTAATGTTTATGTCAATGTTTAATAAATTTTTTTAGTGATGCAAGAGCACACTGCAAAAACAGAACTAAAATAAGTTAATCTTCTTGAAATTAGTGTATCTGTCCTTTATTTGAGCAGGTAAATAAGATAATCTGCCAATGGAATAAGATTTTTGCACTTAAAATAGGAAGAACTCATCTCCATCAACTTATTTCAAGTGTAATTATATCTAATTATCTTATTTTAGGGGTAAAATTACTCTTTCCATTGGCAGATAATCTTATTTACCTGCTCAAATCAAGGACAAATACACTAATTTCAAGAAAATTTTACTTATTCTTAGTTCTGTTTTTGCAGTGCAGAATATAATTTTCACAGGCCTAGAGCGCCCTCTTGTGGCTATAAACGGTAATGTTTACTCCTTGGTTCATGCTGGTCATTATTATTTACCATTTAAAATTGATATACAAGTCGCACTTGACTATAAGTCACAGTATCGGCCAAACTATGAAAAAAAGTGCAACTTCTAGTCCAAAAAATCCGGTATTCTGTTTAATGAATATGTGGATAATCAGTCAACTGGTGTGTTTTGGCTCAGGGAGTCTTCGACCAGCGCATGAAGACCTGGCAGAAGTGGCAGGACAGCCAGATGCTGCTGCAGAAGAAACGAGAAGCTGAAGCCAAGCTGCAGTTCACCAACAAACCCGACAAGCTGCAGCAGGCCAAGGACGAGATCAAGGAGGTGAGGGGGCCGCGCGCCGCGGTGCCGGTCCAGAACCAGACGGGCCGCCTGCCCATGCAGACAGAGCCGTGTGTCTGCAGCAAGATGAGCTGATAACAAGGAGACGACACGAGTGTGCTCTGCATCTAAACTCGGTCGTGTTGTTAAAGTCCTGAAGGTTTGTTAACGCCGCGTTAAAGTCTAAACGCGTCACAGGACTTAAAAGACGGTTGTTTTTAGGATTTAGGATCTTCTTTAGATATTTTTCCACAGAATCGTTTAACTGCCCAAAGTTTAATCAACAACCCCACATTCTTTCTACTTAACAAAACTATGATTAATACCAACAAAATAAAGGTTTAACTTCCTTAATTAGCAAATAAGTAGTGGACGGTTTAAGGAAACAGTTTAAAATCGTCCCTGTTTGGCATAACAGCAGATAACATTGAGTAGGAGTGTTAATGTCCTTTATGGGAGTATGAACCCTGGATTCATGCAGCTATTATATGTCTTTAGCGTCTTTAGCTGCTGTTCGCCTCCATTTGCCTGTCAAGCTGCTGACGATACAATTAGAATTAACCACCGAGGCACAAATAAAAATAAACTGCTTAAAAAAAACCATGGATCTGAGGCGGACTAAACATGTTTTGCAGTATAAATAAGCTTTAGTGTTGGTATACGGCCGGACTTCTTCTAGGGGAAGTTTTTATTTTCGTTAAAAAGTGATGGAGTGTCGACTCTTTGTTGTTCAGTTGGAGGGTTAAAACAGAAAAAACACACAACTGGGATGTTTCCTCTAGCTTTCATCTTTGGGGAGGATCTCCTGACCATCACCCTAATCTTCAGATCCCTCCTTATAAATAAAAAAAAAAACAAATCCTGTCGCTGATTTCTTTAAATTTAAGCCACAAAATGTTGCGAAGTGTTGACATTCTCGTTAGCGGTCACTCTGGATCATTTCTGGATTAAATCTGGACTCGGTCTGCAGATTTTTCCCTTGGCCCGGAGGCTCTGTGATCCGAGCGGTTTTCCTTCCAGCAGGGCAGCTTAACTCCAGATGGCGGAGACTGGAGCGCCACCTGGCTGTGGAGGCCGGCCTTGCAGCGACTCGTTATCTGATTTTTATCACAGCTTATTACTCTTCCTGGTCTCCAGCAGATTTTTATTTGGCTGAACATAACCATAAACCAGACGGTTTCAGGCGCCGTTTTCACACGAATAAGTGAAGAAGCGTTTCTCATAGCGACTGTTCGGGTTTTCAGACCTTTCACTCTTCATTGTTTGCATCAAACATTGTTATATTTCCTGAACAGCGGCTCGTTAAAAAGCTAAAGGATGAGCTGCAGCAGAGACTCAAAGTAGATAAATAACTGAAACGAAGCTAAATCTGATGCAGAATGTGGTTCAGCCAGATCAGCCACTGGATGCACATTTCAGTTTTTAGCGTAACTGTCATGAAACCTGACAAACCTGTTATTTTAATATGTAAATGAGTTAATTTAACCCATTAAATGCTGCTGTGTTGCTGCTGACTGCAGGGCTTTGCTTTGACGTTTGATCAACATTTAATTACGCAGGAAAACCTTCCCAGTGAAATAAAGCGTGTGCTGAGTGGGACGCCTCGGTGTTTCACAGCCTGCCGTTCAGCCGGTGAAATAAACTCGGCTCAGTCATCCGCAAACTTCTTTTCCTTCCCGTCTGCAGACTTCAGGCCGGCTCACCACGACAACCAGGAGAGTCTAAAAGTACTTTCTTTATTAGAGCCTCTGTTGAAGCCGTCATCGCACAAATTCATCTGTCAGGATCTCCGCGCGCGCACCGAGGCTCAGCCAAGCCGGGGGTCTGAGTCCGGGCCCAGCAGCTGTCAGGAGCCTGGTTCTGGTGGTAGGGGGGGGGGGGGGTTAGGCTGTCAGAAGCTGCAGACGAGGAGCGATCGCAGTAGAGTTGCAACCAACATTTATTTGGAGTTTCCTGTCAGGAGTCGGGTTTTGGTTGCAGCCTTGACAACAGAAAACACACGGCGGCTTTTTCTGAGGTTAAAATCAGAGTTTTACTCGCTGCTGCTCATCCAGACTGGATCTCTCTAACTCCGCCTGTTATCCTCCTCACCTGTCAGAGTTACCTTTACGCCTTCTCTGCTCCTGCCTGCTCTCATGCATTTACTATTAGAACTAATCAACTCTGGTGATTTAAATGTTGATGATAATGCTGCTTCTGATATAAGGTTTTGGGTTCAAAAGTCTCAAAAAATAGAAATAAAATCCCAGTTTTATAAAAAAAATAAATAAAAAAGATAATCACATCTTTTTTACAAAATATTTATTTTTAACTCAGAGTTGTATTCACTGATACACAGAAATGTGCATTAGTAGCAGCAATAATATGATTATTTTCCTTTTCAGACTCATAATAAGTAGTTTTAATGTGCAAACCTCAAACTTCCTTTTACTGTAAATCAGCATCAACGCCACACTGCCCCCTGTGGGCACCGGACACAAACTACAGCCATGGTGTCATTCCTTAAGGAAAAAAAGACTCAAACCTGCCAACAAATACATGTTTAACATCAATTTTATTATTGCATTTTTTATCATCTTACTTTATTATTTCAAGACAATATTTTATTTGATCAATAACTCTGTAATCGTTTGTTGAGTTGAAGTTTCTGTTTTATTTTAAATCCTTTAATGCTGGGAACATTTAAGATAAAAATATATGTATATATTTAAATAATTTCATGGTGGATTATAACATCATATAAAAAATGCTTTTTAAACCTGAGGTCAGCGAGCTTTACAACCCAGGAAGCCATTTTTGTCCTCGGTTCCAGTAAATAAAGTTTGTCTAGCCTGAAAGCTGCAACATAGATTGGTATAAAAAATAGCGTATCGATATTTATATATTTTATTCCAGATGTGTCACTCAGATGTGGAAATGTTATTCAGATACTTCATGAAAGCACAAAAAAGAAATCTGCTAAACTGGACTTGTTTTAGTATCTTTAGGCTTTAAACAGGTTCTTTATCATTTTTGGTAAAGAGCCACATGTGGCCCCAGAGCCGCAGGTTCCCTGTGAGAGAGGACCAGCAGCTTATTATTATCTAAAATAAGATAATAATAAGCTGCTGAAACAACTTTCAACATGAAAACCAGGCAAAAAGGAGCAGCTTCCTGCAGGGATTTGCATTATTATCCCTTGTTGGAGGTTGCTGCTCCTGATTCAGTGTTTCACCTCACAGGAACCAGTCAGAACCAGTGGAAGGAACCTTGGCAGGGGTTCCTGAGATAGCTGGGCCTGCTTTAACTGTAGTAACTCTTATTATAGGCTCTTCTCTGCACCCCCCAAACAAGACATTTTAATGAGAAGGCACCTGTAGTTTATGCTTCAGTTAAAGTTTGTTTCTTTAGTAAAATATTTACTATATTATGACCCGATAGCTTAGGTTTCTGCGCTTCATTTGGTTCTTTCCTGACAGACGGATGAAAGGTTTTAGACTTTCTCTGGAATATTTGACGTTTTCTTTTCCACAGATAATTTTCTGACCTCCTAAATACTTAGTTTAATATCATTGTTCATGAATTCCCACAAAGCGGTAAAACTTTATCAACAAGTCTGACATAACAGGACGACATCTAAACTCCTTCCTGATCAGAGTCCATTTCCCTAAAACTCCTCAGCGGTTTTGTTCCTCCATCTTTCTGGATCTTCCTCTTTGGTTTTGGAAGCTCTGAGTTTTATTTATTTTTTTACCAGCCTCTTAAATTTTGTTGCGTTTTCCTTGCCATGCCTTCCCACCACCAGGAGATTGAGGAGGTAGGAGCTGCCCCGCCCGTCTGTCTGTGTGTCCGTGTGCTGTCTGCCTGCTTCACGCCTTCGTTTGCCTCACCTAGTTCCCATTTAGCCTGTTTTAGTTTGACATGATCATTTATTTTTATTTTGCTCATAGTTGTGTTTTCTGAACAAACCATCCTCAGTCACACAAATTAGCTGGAGAGCAAAGGAGAATCAGTTAAAGCTTTTGTGCCTTAAACGTTAACATTAAAACCTCGAAGTTCTTCTGAAACGGCAGATTTTATTTAGGAAAAGGTTTCCAGTTAAAGGAAAATGTTGGTGGCGCTTCATTAAGCCCCAGCCTGCTCTGATTGGCTGCAGTCAGTGGTCTAATTAAACCCCGCCCACCAACCTGAGGCCTTCATTGGATGAAATGTCGGCACACGCTCTTATGTAGACAATGGGACTTAAAATATTATATTGGACTGAATAACTTTAAATTAGTATCAGGTAATAAAACAAAGTTTGTAAATTTATCTTTTAATGAAGCCCAACTTAAAACGTTTTTCACAGAAGCGGATTTCTAAGAACTAAAGGAGAACGTTAAGATTTCTGTAACTGGAGATGTTACGATTAATTAATGTTTGCTGAGTGTACATTATACTGCCAAAAGTATTCACTCCCCTGCGTTGACTCGCAGATGAACTTCTGTGACGTTCCATTCCTCATCTGTAGGGTTCAATCTGACGCTGCTCCACCCTTTGTAGCTTCAACTCTTCTGGGAATGTGGTCCACGAGGTTCTGGAGCGTTTATGCGGATCTTTGATCATTTTTCCAGAGGCTCATTTATGAGGTCAGACACTGATGTTGGACGAGGAGGCCTGGCTCTCAGTCTCCGCTCTAATTCATCCCAAAGCTGTTCCATCGGGTCGAGGTCAGGACTCTGCAGGCCAGTGAAGGTCCTCCACACCAAACTCTCTCCTCCAGGTCTTCATGGACCTCGCTTTCTGCTCTGGTGCCATGTTGGAACTCAGACATGTCCATCAGATGCCCAGACAGAGGAGCACGATTTGTCCCTCCGGCGCTCTAGAGTCTAGTGGCGCCTTGCTTTCCACCGCTGCATCCAACGCTTTGCTCTTGGCTGGGATGCAGCTGCTCAGCCATAAAAACCCATGAAGCTCTCCAGGTTCTGTTCTCCAGCTAATCTGAAGGCCAGATGAAGGTTGGAGGTCTGTAGCGACTGACTCTGCAGAAGGTTGGCTACCTCTGCCTCTCAGCTGCCCCCGCTCTGTCAGGTTACAGCCATTTACAGTCTGAATGCCTGCTGCTTGACTTTATACGGCCGTGGAGGCGACTGGAACACCTGATTTCCATTATTTGGATGGGGGAGCGAATACTTTTGGCACTTTTATAGATTATAACAGACTTTAATTGTCCAGCAGTTTTATCAGAGAGGGACCAAGACTATGAACATTGTTCTAAATAGTCTTCATATTTCTGACAGTAATTTAGACCAAAGTCGTTACCAATTAAGCTCATGGCGGTATGAACATCGTTAGAAACAGCCGGAGGGAGAAGGAAGCGTGTTTGAAAACCTCCAAAACGTTTCTCTGTGTTTCCTCTAAGGCCGCCGCAGCTTAGCATTCACACCTAACTGGTTCCAAAAATCCCACTTTAAAAGACACATTAGTCACAAGCATTGGTGCCCCTAAATGTACCCTTAAATATACTGAAGTATTTTTATACATTTATTTCATTGTTTAAAGCCCCTTTAACACTTCCAAATGTGGAGATAAAAGTGCATAACAATAAAATTATAGTTTAAAAACTCAAATAGAAAAAAAAATTAACAATTCAGTTAAAAAGCATGAGCTAAGGAGCGGTAAAAGCCTCGCTAAATAAATGCTTCTTTAATTTGCTTTTTAAAAGGCTCGGTTCGGTTCAGTGATGGTGCGAAGGTCCAAAGGAAGCTGGTTCTGATAAAGATTTAAAAACCAGCCATAAGAGTTTAAAATCTGTTTTACTGCAAACAGGAAGCCCGAACATTTGTCCTGGAAATCTCTTAATGTGGGATTTCTTTAACCTCTGAAGAAAGCGTTACTCACCTTAAAGGTTGGAGGGGTTTGGTTCGTCTAAATCTCTGTGTGTGTTTATGCTGCTGCAGCAAAAGATGAAATCTCTACCAGCGGTAGGTGCTGTGGATTAAAGAAAAAAATAGACGCAGAGTGAATCGTTTCCCCTTTATGTGTTTTAGCTGGAGGGAAAAGTCCAGCAGGGTGAGAGAGACTTCGAGCAAATCTCCAAAACCATCCGCAGAGAAGTGAGCAGGTTCGAGGTAAGACGAACGCATCCGCTTACTAACCAAGAAAAGTCTTCTGCTGTTTTATGCTCAATGCATTCTTATTGTTTCTGCAGAAAGAGAGAGTAAAGGATTTTAAAATGATCATTGTTAAATACCTGGAGTCGCTGGTACAAACACAACAGCAGGTAATACATTATTAGCGTTTTACTTCTGTTAAATCTGAGCTTAAAATTTCATGGTGTAAGAGTTAAAATGGCTAAAAGGGAATTTATTGAATTCTCTGTGCGATATGTTTTATAGAAAAAAATCATATTGATTATTCGGTTAAATGTTGGCATCACTCATGGTTTCCAAAAAAAAAAAATAGCAGCTAAATATTTCAAATAATCATGAACACTATTCACTTTAATGCCATGAGATTTTTGATCCTGCAATCAACAAACTCTGAAGTTTTGAGTGAAAGTTTGAATCCGATCCAGAATCTGTTTGTGGCTAAAAGCAACAAATCTTCTCTTTCCTGACCGCCTGCAGCTCATTAAATACTGGGAAGCCTTCCTACCCGAAGCCAAGGCCATCTCATAGAGCCCAGTCACCCCGACAGAGGGACAGACTACACTACCCATGATGCACCTCTCCTCCCCCTCCTCTTGTTTGACATGGAAGCAAAGATGAGGAGTGAGACAGATAATCCAAGTGTCTGTAATTTAAAAAAAAAAAAAAAAACAGAGTTGACAGTTTTTTTGTTTTGAATCTGAACTGGTTGATTTTAAATCTCAAATTATGATTCAGGAAACAAAAACAAGTTTATGTAAAACCTGAAATAAATTCAGACAGTGAATGCAGCACGAGTTTACAGCGCCGAAGACAGCTTTAATCTCACACTCATCCAAAGTTTTTCAGTGGTGTCTTCCATCGTCAGGCATCCAGACATCTGCATAAAACGCAAACAAGTGTCGGGTAAATAAATGGTTTATTGGGAGTATGGAAGCTCGTTGTTGCCTTAAATAGTAGAAAAATGATTGAAAGTGGAAATGAGAACAGAGAATAAACAAATTCAAAATGTAGACTCATGTTGTTTTTTCACCACAAATTTAGGTGTTTTGCTAATATTTCACAAGTACTAAAAAATCAACAAAGCATTATTTTTAGGTTAAGCAAAAAATAATTTCATTTTCACAGTTTTTTTTTTCTTTGTCCCGTGAATAAAAAGTCAGGCCACATATTCACACTTATTAAAATTAAATGAAACATGCCTGAAATACATATCAGGTCTCATTGTTTATTTTCTAAATTAAAGTTAAATACGTTAATAAACTAATGAACAGATTGTATAAGTGGTATATTTAATGTTAATAGCTTCTCTATTTCAGGTTAGTGATTAAAAATTAATTTCAAAACCACATAAGATTTTCCCATTGATGGCCGTGCAAGTAAGTCAGCTCAGTAAGTGTTTCACTTCATTTTAAAATCATAATAAAAATCATAATAAACATCTTTGTTTCTGCTTCTCTTTGGCAACAAGGAGCTTCCATAGTTAATGTGAAATACTACATTACCCATGAGCCTCGTCAGCAGATTAAAAAAGTGGTTTGATTCAGGATTTTCTGTCCAGAAAGCTGCACAATCTTTAAACTTCAATGCAACATTCCCTGCCTAGCAACTGAGTTGAAGTGCCCTCTGATTGGTTGATTACTTTTATTTTTACTTTTTTGTTGTTTTAGTGAGCATAGTTACTCAGGAAGACCCTGAAGGACATGCAGAGCCCACCTTCTCTTTCCACTTTTATTCGCTGTATACTTTCATCTCATGAACATTGAATGTTTTTCCACCCACACTCGCCAGAGGGAAAATTACAGCTTCTTCTGTCATTTGTGTGGTCAGAACTTTGATTTCCTGTTTACTGTTCAACAGCCACTACTTCCTGTCACGCCTTTCATAATAAGAGCCCCTGTTTTTGTTGCTGTATGATCGAAAGTGAAGGCAACGTTTTTGTTTGAGCCGCGCTTTGGAAGAATCTCTCGTTCTGGTTCTGTTCACTGCAGATTTCATTTAGAAAAATGCTAAATTCAGACTAGAAATTAATTAAATAACTGCTAATAATGACTTAACTGTGTAAAATGGTAAGTAAGCACTCTTTATCATAAATAAGCATTCTGTGAATTATGTTTTTAAAGGATTTTACTGCATCTAAGAAACTAACAGATGTGCAGGCAGAGATAAAAACGCAACCAGGTGAGATTGGGATAAAAACCAGATTTCTGTTAAATCATGCTGTGTTTTTTGTATAATCTTGAAAAAATTACTTGCAGACTGAACAGAACCAGTTTTAGGCTCTTCCTATAAATGAATCCCAAAATAAGGATGATGCTGTGAGTGGGTATTCCCCTGTTATTCCCATTTTTCCTGTTAATTTCCCTGTTTTCCCTGCTTATTTCTGTGGTATTCCTGTTGTATTCCCTAAAAGTGGCTGAACGTTCGTCCCTCCCAGCCTCAGAGCCTGAGGACGTTGAGTTTTTTTCTATGACTGTTTATCTGTCTGTGAATCAATGTGAAAGCTGCAGTTTTACAAGTTTTGTAGCAAATCCTGCAGTGTGTTTGATTTTGATTAATTTTAAAGCACATTGCATAAAACGTCCTGTATCTGTGAAAGATACCTTGAAGTATGTTCATCTCTAATTGATTTTAAAGAAAAACTGGAAGTATTTTTGATTTATTTAATTTCATCTTCAGCATATTTCCAGCTATGCTCAGCTCCATCTTAAATCTAATTATTATTTGCTTTGATTTTCTTTTATTATTTTCAATCTTTTTTTCACATTCTTACCAATGATTGATGTGCAATGTTGGATGTTTTAGTTGATTTTGGTTTTTATATTTTCAAAGATGAAGTTGTTGATTTGTTTGGAAATCTTTTGATGTGACGATCCTGCAGTGCAGCCGAGCTGATGATTGAATTCTTTAATAACAATAAAGAATGTATCTCATCCTTTATTTCACTGTGTTCTGAGTTATTTTTATTGTCTTTACCTTTGATACTTTATTTAAACACATGAAGACAGATTTAGCTGTTGAGTAACATTTCATTATCTGTTTATTTAATCCACTCAACAATATTTCACAAGGCTTGAACTAAGTTTTCAAATCAAAAAATTAAGACAAAATAAATATTTTATTTAAAGTGTGAACATTTTAGTTTACAGAGGATCTTCATGAGCTGTGGCTGCAAGAAAATGAACATGTCTAATGAACAAACTGCAGATACTACAACAGGCTTCCTAATTAGAGAAACTAATGTTCAAAGGTCCCCGTGGATTCTGCTACCAAACTGAGTTTTGATTTATCTGAGCGGAAAAAGAAGAATCCTTTGATCCGTCAAGCCTCAGCACCAGAATCAGGCTGAGACGGTACTGGAAAGATCTCACTTTGGGTCCCGACAACTGTTTAATTTCACTCAAAGACTGGCGGTTCTGGCCCAGGTCTTTTTGTGACGTCTGGGTGGTTCCCTGCTGTGGATTTGGACCTGGGTTTTATACGAAGAGAAACACGTTAACAGGTTACCTGGAACACATGACCAAAATAAAACTGGAACTGTGAACCTTTCCCAGTTTTACAGCAAAAACAGATTCAGAGCTTCAAATGTAGTTATTCCGTTGGATAAAAAGACAATTTCACCTTCAAGTTTTACCCAAACTGAACCATATTCAATTAATTACATTGTCAAAATGTAATAATTTTTAATATAAAAGATACTTTGACATATATAGCATCCAGACCAAACGTTTTTTTTTCAGCCTAATGCTAGTCAAGGTTGTAAAACCATCACATTCTGGAGATACTGGGTCACTATCAGCTTGGCATGAGAAGCAACCAGACCTAAAAGTCCAGTAAGGAGTGTTTGCAAAGACCTAAAGAAAAACTGCTCAGTGAGGTTAAATCTAATGTGGTCATGTGAAAATGAATATACCGGCCAATCGAATGTGCAGCGGGCATCTCAGTAAATTAGGATATGTGTTCCCATGAGGCTCACTGTCACATTTTTAGTAGTGGTCTGATGAAATATTCTAATGATAAAAATTTTTTTTCATCAGTTGTAAGTCAAAAATCTTCATAATGAACAGAAATAAAGGATTGAATCATTCTGTGAGTACTTTGTGAATTTAGTTACTGAAATAAATGAACTAATTTATGGAATATTACAATGCATATAATACAAGAAAATGCAGAGTTTTAGGTGTTTATTGATCTGAATATAAAATTCTGTGGTTCTTCGAACCCTCCTAATGTGTCAGATTAGATATGTCAGTTCATAAATATTTTATTACAGGATAATCTTTATTCTCTCTGAGTGTCACCTGGTTGGTGTGGCTCTCATGTTAATTTTTAACTCTGGGAATATTAAAAGCTTCCCATGGACTGCAAATCCTGACTGAGCACAAAGTGCTGTCAGAAAGTTGCCGCTGCGGTAGTTTGCATTGTCGCTACATCGACAAGCTGTCATATTCATGCAGGAGGTTTCTGCAGAAGGCAAACAATTCATATTTGACTTTATTAAGACTCTCCAGAGCGATATTTACTGCTGTTGCGTGTGGATTTGCATTTCAACATAAAGACCAAAGCTGAACCATATGCTTTCCAAATCATAAACTGGAAAAAAAAGAGCTTTTATTCAAAAATAGCTCTCAGTCTCTAAGATTTATTTCTATTTATGCATCAATTAATCGTTTACTTATAATGTCCAGTGGTAATTTTTCATAGCAATGATATATTATAGTACACTACTCTTATTTTTTTAAAACATGGAAATACAGTGAATTTTGCAAACATAAAAATAACCTTTACGATGAAATTACAGAATTATGTACTTTAAACCCAGTGGTAGATAATGATAATAATAATTATTATTGTTATTTTTATTATTGTTATAATTATGACAATAATCAGCCAGACGTTCTTACCTGTCCAGGTTTGTGTATCAACAGCTAACATTTAATATTTTATTTATGTAGTACCATCTGGCTGCTGCTAAACTCTCAACTTCAACCCTATCAATCCTTTAAATACACATTTTCTATGTAACTATAACACACATTTTTGCTCAATAGGTTTTTCTTCACGGCGCATCATTAGCTAGCATGAGTTAGCTAGCAGTAATTGTTGAGCATTAGCCATCTAGCAAGTGTGCTGCTCCAACATTTTTACTTTGTTGAAATTTCTTTTTAAATATAAATTCCTTAAAAATCAAACTGCTTTGTAATAATTCATTTAACATAGTTTTGCTTAATAAGTTAATAAAATTTTTTCATCTATCATATAAACAAAGGTTCGCTAGCAGTAGTTTTTTAGTATTAGCCAGCTAGCATTATCTGGAACAAGTGTGCTGCTCCAACATTTACTTTGTTGAAATTTCTTTTTAAATATAAATTCCTTAAAAATCAAATTGCTTTGTAATAATTCATTTAACATAGTTTTGCTTAATAAGTTAATTAAATTTTTTCATCCATCATATGAACAAAAGTTCGCTAGCAGTAGTTGTTTAGTATTAGCCAGCTAGCATTATCTGGAACAAGTGTGGTGCTCCAACACTTTTACTTTGTTGTGAATTTGTTTTAAATATAAATCCCTGGAAAATCAAACTGTTTTGTAATAATTAATTTAACATAGTTTTGCTTAATAAGTTAATTAAATGTCTTCATCCATCATATAAACACAAGTTAGCTAGCTGTAGATATTTAGCATAAGCGTGTGTTGCCCTTGTAAAAGTATTACTTTATCGGCTTAAAGCCTATGAAAACACAAAATGTTACATTGAATCAATAGAAAACATGTTAATACAAAATGTGGGTTAATAAAAAGTGTGCTTATACTTGCTTAAACGTTATTTTGAAAAAGTACTTTTTAATCGGTCAAACGAGCTTCATAATTCCAATTTGTTGAATATGACGTTATATATTAATTCACTTATTGGATTAAAAAGCATAAATTAGCTAAAAGTCAAAATGCTGCTTTAGGTTCTCCTGCAGGTTTTTCCTGTTAACGGTCAGTTCTCAGACCCTCTCCACATGCAGCCCAGTATGGGGGATTGCTGCAAAGGTTACAACTCTGCAATCAGCTGTCCACTTTCACCACATGCTCTTCCAGATGAAGAGACTGCTTGATGAAACTGTCTGGATCTCTTTGAACAGAAAACATTTTTGGATCCATTTATTTGATTAGAGTGAACTGAAAATATACTCCTTACCAAGTTTATCATTATAGCACTTAAAAAAACAACAAAGTGCTGCACAGCTAACATACAAGACAGAGATAAAAACAGTTTAAAAACCTGAGTAAATATATGTTTTTATATATTTTTAATGTTTTGAGCCAACATTTATGATGAAGCTGCCCTGTATATTTAAAGTGAACTGAATCTCTGTTTCTCTCGCAGTAACTAGCAGCAATTCCTCCCTGTAAGCGTGTTGCTCCACAGCCCCGCTGACGGCGGCCTTCCAGCTTCTTTCAGGCTGAGAATAAAGTAGGTAAAGCTGCATCCTTAACCTCCCGCTATCACTTTAACCAAAGAGTAATGGTTCATACAGTTTTCCAGCTTCACCTCCACCTCTAAAAATTTCTCTTTGACTAAAGAGTAATGCCTCTGCATCTGTTTTTCTGGCTCTGCCTAACCCGCTTGACTCCAGAATAATGTAGATGCTTTTATTTTTACCCCCTCAGCTTCGACCTGCGTCCCTATCAATCTGGCTTTATAATAATGTAGGCACCTTGTTCCTGCTCACCCTCCTCACCTCTCAATTTCCCCGCCACATCAGGATAATGCAGGTGCATCTATTATCTCTGCTCCTGCTGCTGTCTGCGACCCCGTCGTTAGAATAATGTGGCTGCGTTTACACAGCCTCGCACGTTATCTGCCACGCTCGGGGAATAAATAAATCGCCCGGCGTGCATGCTGAAAGCACTCTTTCTCAGCTTGAGGCGTTAAAACCTCGCAGGGAAATCATCCATTGTTTTAGCTCATGAGTTAATCACCAGATGTTTGCGGGGTTTTGTTAACTTTCTCCCCCTTTTCTCGGGAGACGGCGCCACAGACGGGACGCCGGGAGCAGAGAGGATGGAACAAAAAGCACTCAGAGGCTGATAAGAGTGTTGTTGCAGCTTTTATTTATCATATCTCCAAATAACCGTGTAGCTGTTGTTCTGTGGTCAGGATACAGTGACCTCAGTTGATCAACTACTCCCCTCAGCAGCCTGATAAGAGGGCTAATATAACAGCAAGCGGGCCTGTAACTGTAATTATTTCTGCGCTGTCAGAGGAGGAACAGACCACGGACCCTCCTGCCGATTTAAATCTGCAGGGAAACTATAAGAAAAAAGAGGAGGAGGAGGAGGGAGGGAAGAAAAGGGGACAAACATCTTCAGCAGCAGCAAGACAAATATCAGCCCGGCATCCCGACATGCCTGAAATTGGACCAGTTTGTCATGCACAACACGAGCGCACACATTCAACGGCCTTCCAGGACCCGATTCACACGGCGCTGGTTCCCAGCAGCGAGCCGGGTCCAGTCTAACGTCAGGCAGGTGGTGTCAAATGAAGCGGTGTGAGCGAGCTCTGCTGCTCTCTGAAGAGCACGACGCCAAAGAAAAGCTGAAAAATGAAGAAGTGGAAACCGGGCCGAATGGTTCCCGCGTTAAAGTTCTGCTTTTATGTCGTAAACTGGCATAAAAATGTGGGTTCAAAAGCATTTTCTGATGGTGAAAAGTCTGGTGAGTGCAGGTTTACTTAAGGTTCCTGAGCGAGTTCTGGATGGAGCATCACTGCTCCGAGCAGAACCAGCAAGCATGAGGGTTTTTAATAGAAACAGAACTCATGGTTCCATCAAGTCCAGCAAGTCGTCCAGGTCCTGAAGCAGCAAAGCCGGCCCAGATCTTCACACCACCATGTTGGACTGGGACCGCGATGGGTTGGTTCTGATTCTTCTTAGTTTTACGCCAGATGTAACGGGTCGCAGCCCTTCCAGAAAGGTCCACTTTTGTCTCCTTAGTCCACAGAATATTTTCCCAAAAGTCGTTTTTTTTTTTTGGTTTTCTTTTGGGTCAGCAGTGGTTCTGGTCCTGGATGGCTTTTGCCCATCTTTCCTACTGATGGATCATGAAATTTGACCTTGACTGAAGCGGTGAGGCCTGCAGAACTGTAGATGTGGTTCTGGGTTCTTCTGGGACCTCCTGGATGCGTCTCTGATGATGTTCTGGAGTAATTCTGACGGGCCGGCTCAGAGTTTCCCTCCTTTGTGGTTCAGCCACAAAGGCTTGAGGGCAACACTCATCAGATGATACGACCCAGATGTTTTCTGCTCAACACCTCAGACTGGCGCCACACGACCCAAAGCGGATTTTCTTGGCGCTGTCCAGGAATCCTTTTCAAAGCATTTCCGTTCAGGACGGTTGCTGCGTGGGATAAAACCGTCTGGAGTCCAGTTGCCTGTTCTGTCCCGGCACACTTCAGCACGACGCCTCTAACTGCGTTAAAGGCGATAACAGAACCGACACCGGACCTTGGTTTTAGCCATTCCTCGACAGGTAGATGAAGATGACTTTATTCTTCATCAGTTCCTGCGTTTCTTTTAATCCACTTTTGGTTTCTTGAGTTTGGGTTTCTCGGCCTACTTCATGCTGTCCGGCAGGTTCTGCCTCCTGGTACCAGGCAGTCAGCAGGCGCAACTGAACTCAGCTTCCCAGAAAATATGGTTAATTATTGTTTAATTAAGGATTTATTAATTGGAGAAGAAACCTTTTTTATTCCGGGTCAGCTCGGTTCTAGAGAACTTTTCTGCCTTCTGTAAATGAAATTATCGTTTAAAAGCTGCTTTCTGAACCTTTGTCTGAGATTAACATCGGAAACATTTAACTGTGACAAAAGAAGCAAAAACAAACCGAGGAAATCTGTAAAGTGGTGAATAAATGTTCACAGAAGGGGAAATGGACGGTATTCCATCTGATTCTGTGGTTAAATAATTTGGCATTTATGACCAAAAAGTATAACTTCGTCGACACAGCAAACAGGAAAGACTTAAACATTTTTACTGGGAGGCAGAAATGCAGCATTAGAGCTTCAGCATGATGAGAAATCCTCATGAAAAGTCACTAAAGTTCCTGTTTGGAGCCGTGAAATGACTCCGAGTCTCACTTTGGCATCTATGGGCAGAAAGCGAAAAACAAACAACAAAACAGATGATTGTGAGAATGAATTTATAATCAAACATGATAAAAGCTCACATTTACATTCACTTAATCATTCTGAGGTGTTCCAGAGATTTTTATTGACATAATTTGAGCCAAAGTGAAATGAATAACTATTAATTAGGACTTTCACCTCAATGATCCTCAGATGCGACGATAATCTGAAAAGATGAAACTCTGGGATAAGTCAACTTCTCAGTTCTTTGCTCCAAAGGAAACTATGACCTGAAAAATGGTGGAATATTCAGGACCAGTAACGTATACTGAGATTTTAAGGTTAAATAAATGTTTTTGTGTTATAATGTAATTTCTTAATGCCTAGATTTAAACCTTTACACCTCTGAAATGTTCTAAAAACCAGTTTTATTTCATCACGGTGTTGGCTTTTTGGCTCTTCTGGGCCTCTATAGTTAAAAGCTATGGTTACTTTTTGATTTTCTGGGGTTTCCAGTGGATTTAACAAACTAGATCAATGTTCCTGCATCTTCCCTGCTTTTAATTTCCCAAAGACTTCCCTGGTTTTCCAGGAGAGCTTCCTCGTCCCTTTGGCCTCGCTGCTTATCTTCCTTCTGAGCCTCCAACTTAAATCCAAAGTTTGGTTCGACCTTGAAAGCTGCTTCATGGCTGCTGCAGGATAATTGTAGAGAAACTTATTCCCTGTAAAAAAAAAAATGTCAATTGTGGCTTTTATTGTGAAGCTGGGAGGATGTATGGGCCGGCGCCGTTTGGTGATAGATGACGCGATACACGGCTTTCCTGATTTCGCAAATTTCTATGAAATGTGTCCTGAGTTCATGAAGGCGAGGAGATAAGAGGCTGGATGAGGCTCTCTGGCCAGTAGGATTCATCTGTTTCTGCCTCTTATCTGCTGATAGAGGAGGACCCTCTCCCCTCTCCTTACCTCCTCTCCTTTCCTTTGCCTCCTCATCACTTTTTCTTATTATTTCCTTTTTTCTCTGTTCTTCCTCTTCTCTGTGTAACAGATCTGTTCTTTCTGTTTAATGGGCTTTCATAGCGGTTCAGTTCTCCTAATCTCCCGTTTCTTTTTCGCAACGTTTCTCATTTTCTGCAAAAAAAAAAAAAAAACAACAGTTTCTCAGAAGGGGAAAGTTTCTACTTCAATCAATGTTACGTAGCTTATAGCCAAAATATTCTCAGTCTGATTAACAACGAGAGGACGCGTAAAAAAGGAGCTTCAGGGAAAGTGATGCATCGACAGCATCAGCAGACATTTTGGGCTTCTTCTTGAATTTTATTCTCAGAAATCAGCATTTCTGTCAGTTTTGTTGTGAAAGAACATGATGCATATTTTTC